>NC_056042.1:16808306-16862460 GCF_004379255.2 Salvia splendens
GGTTCACCCGATGCCGCCGCTTGTTGAGCCTGTTATTCCAAGTTTAACCTCCCTTCCATTTTTCGGCTTCAAAAGCTTTGCCATTGACATCGAATTCCATGAACATTGGACTTGCGCATAAAAAGGCAAACCACATTTTGTTGTTTTAAACTGTGTGCCTTGTGGCGACTCCTTTCTCTCGCGACCAGATAACCAAGAATGAGGTATGGGGTGGCTCGGCGAAGATGCTTCTTTTCGCTGCCTGATATCTTCTCGCCCACACTTCACTTCTCGTAGGGAGTGTGTCGTGTATGAGGCAAGGGTGACGGGGCATGCGAACCAAGCATCAAACTCACTCCATACTCTGCGAGCTCCATGTCCCTGGATGAATAGGTGTTGGAGAAACTCGATACCCCCGGTCGGTGGGGGCAGCATTGGCACTTGGAAGCTAGCTCAATCTCCCGCCACTGAAGTTTCGTGTCGACGGTACGCGGTTGGAGAGGATCCTCCAGATGAAGATGGCTATGGAGCTAGTGAGACCCGCCTTCCAAACATCGCCCAGTCCCTGAATGAGCGGGTGTTGCCCTCGGATTGTGTCCCATGTCGAGGCCACCGTGAATTCCCCATGCTTAGAAAGGGTCCACCTCGGGATTGTTCTTTCAACACCGTGGAGGATCGGCCTGTTGAGGATGCGATCAATGATGTGCTGTGGAATGCCGCCTGATCATGAAGGAGTTGGAGCTTGGGTTCATCCCACAGCCATTCCTAATATACTCCGACACCCGAGTGGTAGGACTCCCCCCTTTCATCGAGGCTGAGCTCCCTAAGTTTTGTGTTACCGAGCCAGATGTCATCCCAAAAATAAATATTACCTTGGCCACACTAGCCACCTCATATGCGGTTGTGCGAGGGTCCAGGCTCTAGAAAGCCTCTTCCACGTGGTGCTACTCCTGCTCGGTGTTCTCACGGCAAGAGTGAGGAGTTGGAAGAGTATTTAGCCATCATATATCTCGCCCAAAGGGAGTTTTGCTCCCGGAAGCGCCACCATAGTTTAATGTTGAAGGCATGAAGGACCTCCTTAGTTTTGGCGGATCCCGAGTCCCCCTTCATCAGCGGGGAGGCACATTTGGTCCCATCCAATCCAGTGGGTCCGCTTCCTCTCACTCGTAGAGCCCCAGAAGAATCGAGCCATTTGTTGATCGAGTTGTTTGAGAGTACCGGCGGTAGGCTCAATGGCTGGGAAGATATGCAAGGGGATCGCTTCAAGAGTGCTCTTAATAAGCGTGAGCCTCCCTCCAAAAGATAAATGCCTGTGCGCCCACCCCGAGACTCTTCTTGCAATTTTCTCACTGAGGAAGAGGAACATGTCCGTGCGCTTTACACCTCGGTAGATGGGGACGCCTAGGTAGAGGAACGGGAAGGCCACCCTAGAAAAACCCCCTTCCGCTTGAATCGAGCTTGCCCATTGCTCATGAATTTCCGCAATGTAGAAGTTGCTCTTGGCAAGGCTGATTTGTTGGCCTGAGACTTTTTCATAATTTTCAAGACAAGCTCTGAGTCGGCGGAAGGAGGTAGCCGCCGCTTGTGTGAATATTAAGTCATCCGCATAGGCTAGATGGCTGATCTTGATACATCTTCGGGAGGCTTTGAAGGTCATCTCCTTTTGGCTGAGTATGAGCTTGTCTAGTGCTCGCGACAAGTAGTCCGCTGCTATCACAAAACAAGCGGGGGATATCGGATCGCCTTGGCGGAGACCTCGTGTTGATCTGAACAAAACCCATGTTGCGCCCCATTGATAAGAATCGAGAACCAGCACGAGCTTATACACACCTCTCCATAAGCGAGATCCATGCGTTCCGGGAATCCCATGCGTCGAAGCAACTTAAATAGGAAAGGCCATTGGACCCTGTCGTAGGCTTTAGCCATATCAATCTTCACCGCTACATTAGGCGCTGGGGAGCACCGTGCAAGTTCATGGAACATCTCTTGAGCCAGCAGCGCATTATCATGGAGAAGCCACCCTTTAACAAAGCCGCTTTGGTTTGGGGCAATGACCTGCGGAAGGAATGAGAGAGTCGGTTCGTGAGTACCTTGGTGATGATCTTGTTCAGGACGTTGCAAAGGCTGATGGGTCGGTAGTCGGTCCATGACTCAGGTGACACCTTCTTTGGGATGAGGACGACGCTTGTGGCCGTGATGCTTCGTGGTAGGTACGCCCCCCTGAAGAACTGCCCAATAGCTTCCATCCACCACCTCCGGACGCACGATGTTCCAACAGGCTTGATAGAAGGTGGCAGAGAATCCATCGGGTCCGGGTGCGCTATCGCCGGAGATACTGAAGACGGCACTCTTGACCTCTTCCACGTCCGGTACCTTTGTGATATCTGCAAAATGCTCGTCTGAATGGACTTGCTGGATTAGGTCGAGGTCCGGTTCTTCGAGTGCAGAATTGCTAGCCGCGAGAAGTGTTGGAAGAAGTCCACCGCTGACTTTTTTATATCCTCTTCCTCAGTTAGCTCTTGTCCATTGGCACGGATCGAATGGATACGCAGCCGGACCCCTTTTTTTGTTTCACCCAGCTTTGGTAGAACCGAGTGTTCTTGTCACCCTCGGCTAGCCATTTCAGGGCTGCCTTTTGCCGCCAAAAGTCCTCTTCCATTCGCAGCAGTAGGATGTACTCGGCAATGTGTTTATTGATCGCTGTCCTATTCTCGGGCGTTGGCCTTGCCTCGAACTCGGATTGGGCCAGCTCGATAGCTTCCTCCTTGTCCTTAAAGTTCGCATGGATGTTCCCGAAAACCTCTATGTTCCACTTTTTTAGAGCTCTTTTAACTCTAGCATGCCTGATTTGGATGTTTAAAAGTCCCCCAGCCCCCGTGGGTTCCTCCCATACATTCTGTACAACAGCCATTAAAGCCTCGTGTCGGATCCACATGTTTAGGAACCTGAACGCCTTGCCTCCATTGGTAGAGATCGACATCTTGCATCTTGCTAGAACTGGGCCGTGGTCCGAGGCAATCCTTGGGAGGTTCGTACCCGAGTGGCCTCAAAGACCCTGGTCCAAGCTTCACTAACGAGCACTCTATCCAATCGTTCAAAGAGACCATTTTTGGCCCATGTGAAGTCCGCCCCATCGAACCTGGGGTCGAGGAGCTTGCAGTCTTCAATTGTCTCCGCGAAATCGACCATCTCGGCTTGCCGGTTTGTGTCGCTCCCAATTCTGTCCCGGTGTGAGAGGATGGTGTTGAAGTCACCACCGACAATCCACGGTGTTCCTTCGAGGGGCCCCGCAATCTCTCTCAACCTATCCCACAGTGGGTATCTCTCGGACCTTGTGCATTTGGCGTACACGGCCGAGATAGTTAGTGGGCTAATAAGCCGGTGAGACATAATCCGCCCATGTAGGATTTGTTCCGTATCACAATCAATATCAAAAGTAGCTCCTTCTTCCACAAACAACCAGATCTTCCCCGACGTGTTCGAGCCAATGAAGGATAGCCCCAAGGCCTTGGAGAACCAGTCCGGATCAGGGGTTGTGAGCGGTTCCATTATTGCAAGAAAAAACACATTATGACATTTAATTAAGCGTTTCAAGACGTTTTGGGTTGACGCGTTAGCGATTCCCCTCACGTTCCAAAACATGATGTTGTAAGACATTATTAACAGGTGGGAGACGTACCGAAGGGGATGAAGTCCCTCCTTGATATTCAAAGATTTGTTGCGCTTTGTTCTTTGCGTATCCCTCGGTATTGCCCGGAGGAAGATTGCCACCAACCCTCTCATCCCCCTCTTGCATGTCCATAGCCATGTCATCCGCATCTCCACAATTTTCAACATCAAACTCTCATTCGCCATGAGGGAATAGTATTGGTTGGTGCTCATGTGATTCTTAGCCGAGAAATAGCTGCGTCCCCTTGTCATTGCATGGCGTGCGCCTCCTCTCGGATTCCCTCGCCTAGGCGGTGATATCGAACGCCTCGCGTTGGCGGGGTTCCATTCCGCATCCGTGACCCCGTGAGCTGTTGATGGTTCGGTGGTGGGGTGCACTGAGTTCGACGGGTTCGGCGAGGTCTTCCCTCCCTTGCCCCGAGTTTGGGCCCCTCGCTTTGTGTGTCAGGGCGCATTCCGCTCCCCATTGGAGGGGTCACCCATAAGTGCCCGGTCCGTCCCAAGGAGTACCAACCGGCATCCCCCCCATTTGTTTTGTTATACTTGGGTCGATCGCCCGTCTTGCCTTTTTCTTTCTTCCCTTGGCGTTTCCATTAATTGTGGTTGGGGCCATTTTTCCCCATGTCTTGCTTCCCTTTCGTGCCTTGGCCCTCGGGGTGTTGCTGTTTTGGGCGGAGCGGTGTTCTAGTTTCCTCTTTTGCGGTCGTTCCTTCTTGCCCGTCGCATAGCACACATCACTCGCATGGCCAACGTGCTTGCATTCTTGACAATATGATGGTATCTGTGTCCCGCCGGACTCGTTGTACCGTTTCACACGACCACAAAGGTCGAGGATTATCTCTTCGGGGGGTTGTTTGTGATGTCTATCTCGACGCAAATTCTAGCAAAAGGAAGTCTAGTCTGTTGGCCGTGGCTCGATCAACTTGAATTGGGGTGCCAAGGAGCTTGCCGATGGCGAATAAGGCGGATTGGTCAAAAAAGATGAATTGGGAGGCCGATTAGGTTGCACCAAATTGCCGCGATCGGGGACTCACAATATGCATCCGGGGACCATTTGAAAACCCTCATCGGATGGCGGTCGATGAGCCATACGGGCGTACCCTTTGGTCCTCCGAGGAGCCGGGCATAGTCCGCCAAAGTCCTCGCATTGGATGAGAATGTGTTTAGCGTTAATGTATTTCCAATTAAAACCACACCGGAGTTTAATACTATCAAGGACCTTTTGAATTTGAAGACCCGTTGGGATAGAATGTGAGAACTTACCCACAATGGCGTGACCCATGCTTGCAAGCTTTTGTGTTTCCGCCCTGGAGAAATAGATGGTCGGGATGCCGTTGGACACGGAGGCAAATCCAATGTTTTGGATCCTCTCCGGCTCGAAGGCTTGGGGGCCGATGGTGTCGGTTGAGCCTTTGAGCATATCCACCATCGATTTCGGCCGGTCGAGGTGGCCCGAGGTGCCTTTAGTCCCCCCTTGTTGGTTGGCGCACGTCGAGCCCGAAGGTGCGGCCTTCCGGGTTGGGTCTTATCGTGTCTATCGGCTGGTTCGATTCTCTCGAGTCCGCTTCATTCCCTTCAGCTCCTTTGGGATTTGCCGACCTTACGCTTGAGTTACCCTCGATCAAGGGAGGAAGGCCGGCATGGTGCTCCCTCGGTTGGGACTTTCCGGCTTCAAATGTGTCTCGGATCTTAAGCGTCCTCCATTTTTCTAGGGGAGGGAATTCTTCGAGGGAAGGGAAGTTTGGAGCACCCCTTGGGGGTTTTAGTGGTTCGACTCTCGACCATGGTGTGGGGTAAGGCTCGGTAGTCATGGACTCGGGTCCTGACGGGCAGGCCGTAATGAGAGGTGCGCAACCAATGTGTCTAGCATCTCTGCCGAGTCCAAGGCGGCTAAGTAGATGATTTCACAGCCTTTTTTGGTTGCATTGGAGCCTCCACGGCAGTAGGCTCACGTGAACTCTTGGGACGGAAAGGAGTTAGCGCACTTTCAGAAGGTGGTTTTGGTCTCCAAGCCAAATCGGGAAAGTTGGCTTGCTGCAAAAAGGAGCTAGTTTTTTGTTGTTTTGGGGGCTCAACGGTCGCATTGGGGCCAGCATCACGTGGTGTCCCGAAGTGGCAAGGCGCCAAGGGACTTTCGGAAAGGGAGTTTGTTGTTGTGGCCATTTCGGGCAAGTTGACTAGCGCTTCCACCAAGGCCTTTTGACCCATGCTAGAGCCATCTCTCTCCAAGCGGCCATCATGTGGGAGGTTGTGCTCGACTCCATCACCGGTCCCCGCGCCTACGCCGGCCGCAAGATCATCGGTCGGAGCGTCACCATCAGTTCCGGCGCCGACAAGTTCTTCATTGCTCTTAGATTCATCTTCACCATTGGGATTAGGGGGGGGGGGTTCCATCGGCGTCGGAAGATGGGGCCTTTGCATTTTGGACTTCCGACCGGCGAGCTCCCTTCGGCCCCGAAGTCAATCTTCTTCCTAAGTTGCTTGTCTTCCGGCATCGGAGAGGGTACGAACCTTTTCCGACCAGTGCCTTTGGTGGGAGGGGCTGGTGTACTTTTTCGTTCCTTCACCTTCATTTTCAAGGTTTTCCTCGACGTTTCCTTAGAGGGGAGGTTTATGGAGGGAGCCTCCTCCGACGTGAATGTCATTGGCTGATCCGAGAGAGGATCCTCAGCCGACCGGAGGACCATTAGCTGGTCCGAGATGGTGCGGGGTTCTTCAGACTCCGAGGGGGGGGGTCTGGCGGGAGCTCCGGCATGATCGAGAGGGAAAGTCGAGACACCGGCCGCACCGGAGCTTTGTGCGTGCCTAGGGCAAGGAGGAGTGGTTTGGAGTGAGAGACCGAGGTCGGGAGGGGTGGTGGGTGGCTGGTGGAGACGGGGGCGTGTGGGGGGACCGCCAACGAGGGTGGGCCGTAAGAGAGTGGAGAAGGCAGGGAGGCCGGCGGTGGGGGAACTCTTGAGGTGGGGGAGGATTCTAGAGAGAAGGGAGAGCGTCTCTCTCTAACTTACAATCGTTTCATGTGTGCTAGTTCCTCCTCGGTGGCCTTTCCCTCTTCCCCGTTGCATAGCACGCCTCACTCGCATGACCAACATGCTTGCATTCTTGGCAATAAGATGGTATCTTGTCCCACCGCACTTGCTGCACCGTTTCTCGACCACAAATATCAAGGATTATTTCTTCGGGAGGCGGTTTTGTGATGTCTATCTCAACGCAAATTCGAGCGAAAGATAGTCTAGACTTGTTGGCCGTGGCTCGGTCGACTTGGATGGGGGTACCAAGGAGCTTGCCGATGGCGAATAAGGCGGATTGATCAAAGAGGTGGATTGGGAGCCCGATCAGATTACACCAAATTGCTGCAATCGGGGACTCACAATATGCGTCGAAATCAGGGGACCATTTGAAAAACCCTCATTGGGTGACGATCAATGAGCCATACGGGTGTTCCCTTTGGTCCTCCGAGAAGTCGTGCATAATCCGACAAATCCTCGCATTGAATAAGGATATGTTTAGCGTTAATGTATTTCCAACTAAAACCACGCCGAAATTTAACACTTTCTAGGGCTTTTTGAATTTGGAGTCTTGTTGGGATAGAATGAGAAAACTTACCCACAATGGCGTGCCCCATGCTTTCGGCCAGCTTTTGCATTTCGGCCCGGAGAAGTAGATGGTCGGGATGCCATTGGACACGGAGGCAAAGCCAATGTTATGAAGCTTTTCCGGCTCAAAGGCTTGAGGGCCCTTTGGGTCGTTAGATCCTTTAAGGAGGTTCGCCATCGACTTCGGCTTACCGGGGTGGCCCGAGGGCGGCACGCCCCCCCCTCCCTTGTTGGGTGCCGATATTCGGACCCCATGGTGCGGCTGTTTGTTTGGGATGTCCATTGCCGTCGGCTGGGTCGATGCTCTCGAACTCACGCCCTCCCCCTCGGCTTCACAATGGTTGGCCATAGCCATGTTTAGGTTCTCCTCGGCCAAGGGAGGGTTAACACTTGTGCCGGTGCTTTGTAACGGTTGGTTTCCCCACTTCGTCCGAACCCCAAGTTGAGCGTCCCTTGGGTGTGACTTTCCGGCTTCAAAGGTGTCTCGGATTTTGAGTGACCTACCTTTCCCAGGGGGGGAAAATCCTCATACGATGGGTTGTGTGTCGCCGCACTCGAAGGCATTGCTGGTTCAATTCTCGGCTGGCGAGTATTGTATGGCTCCGGTGCCACGGGTTCGGTTTCCGGCGGCCCAGCAGTTAGAAGTGGTTGCGCGGCCAAGGCATCCATCATTTCCGCCGTGTCCAAAGCGGCTAGGTGGATGAGCTCCGCCTCCTTTGGTAGCTTAGGGTTCTTAACTTCGATGGGTTCACGTGAACCTTTGGTGCGGAAAGACACGAAAGCACTTTCGGAAGTTAGTTTTGTCCCTATAGCTGAATTGGGTAACTTGCCTTGCTGCAAAAAGGATGTCATATTTGGTTGTTTTGAGGCTTCAACGGCTCCTTGTGGACCAGCAGCACGTGATGTCCCAGCTTGGCAAAGCGCCAATTGACTTTCGAAGGGTGGAAGTGTTGGTGTGGCCAATTCGGGCAAGTTGACTATCTCGGCCTCCAAAGCTCCTTTTCCCATTCTAGGACCATCTCTCACCACTCGCACATCATGGAGGCTGGAGTCCCCACCATCGGCGACGACCCCCCCAACACCGTCGGACTCATGGCCGAATCAGCGTCGGTGTGGGCCTTGATGCGCATTCTTTCATTTTCAGCGTTGGGGCATGGAAGGGGCTTGTCCGGCAGTTGGCTATCACTTGCGGGTTGGCCGGAGTTCGCGGGGAAGATGACCGTTTTGCACTTGAGATTTCCGGCGAAGGCGCCATCTTCGTCACCAAAAGAAAGTTTCTTTCGTAGTTGTTTATCCTCCAGGAGTGGGGAGAGGATGAAGCGTTTCCGGCCATCTCCCTTCGAAGGAGGAGCCGGAGTATTCTTGCGGGCTTTGTACCTCGCCTTGCTCTCCTTCACTTTCATGGCTTTTAGAGAATACTAATTCCTCAAAAAATTCAAAATTTTCCCACCATTTGATGAGAATTCTTCTTCCCAAATATGGGGTGTGCCCCTGAAGGACTTCGAGCTTCTTAATTGGAACGTTTCATATGAAAACATCCCATTTAAGAATCCAAGGCACTTGATAAAATGTGGCAAACATGAGTTCTTTAAATTTCATGGACTGATTAGTCTCGCAAAAGTCTTCGAACGCCTTCCTGACCTTATCAGGAAGAACGATGGGATTTAATCCCCATTCTGAAACCAGAAAATGAACCACTGAGGAAATTTAGTGGTTTCACAGTCCCTGAATTGAAGGAACCAACTGTGTTTAGCTTTTCTGTTTTCATAACAGAAAGCTCCCTTCCATGCTTTGATATAATCAAAGTAGTTGAACCATGGTAGCAAAGAGAGTGAGAGTGAGGGATGGAGATACAACTGTATTTGTACAGGAGTAGGAGCTAAACTATTACAAGACTATTTTACAGAGATGAGTGAGAATCTCAGCACATGAGGAGGTGTGTGTGTGTGTGAGTAATGGAAGCGTGAGATCTTCACTTCAAGGTTGCCTATAAATAAGGTCTTTTCCGGACTTCAAGCAACATCTTCAAAACAATTAATTGGGAAATCGTCATTGCTTGCGTCATATGGAGGTGAGTCATCCTTTTTCTTTTCTTGAAAGTCAAAAGATTCTCCTGAAATTTCAATAGATGAACAGAAACTTGTTGGCAATAATTTTTGCCATAAAGAGAAATTGAAAATGACAGCAATGAATTATGCTGCTGTAATAATAATGAGGATATTTCTTTTTCTTTTTGCCTCTGTAATAATACTCTTATAGTGCTGCAAAACAGATGAGATCTTAATTTTTCTCCGAAAGATAAGCTCCTAATAATCTCTTTAGAAAGACTCTTAACATGTTCTTCCCACCTTGAAATGTCCTTATTAAGGATTTTAATTTCAAGACCAAAATTATTTCTTTTATCAAGAATATTGTCTCTAAAATTCATAAGACAATTTTAACATGCACTGATAAGTGTGAGAGTTTGAATTTTTCTTTCGCATTCGCATATAATGCCATGAAGAGTATGCATTTCTTCATAAATTGGTGCAAGGGACCATTGTCTCCTTCTGTAGAAATATCTATCTTCATCAAGCTCAATAAGCCTTTCTTTACTTCTTTTAATAGTGTTTTGGAGAAGACGAATTTCTTTTCCAAAGTTATTTTTTAAAAAAGGTATTACCATAAAAACTGAAAATTTACAATCATGATCATAATCATGGGAGTTGAGAGTCAAGCATAATGTCATCATTATCCAGATGACTGGCAGAGGCTGACTCATCAGAAAATTTTTCTGTCTCTTCTTCATCGCTTCCTTCCTCAGAAAGCTGTTGCTGAAGAAGTCTTCTAAGATCTTTTAGATCTTTCCTAGGGGAGCTTTTGATAAGTTCTCCCAAGATTCCCGCAAGATCCCTATTAGGGGTTGCTGGTGGTGGTGGAGCTTTAGCAGGCTCAAGGTTAATAATTCCTCTTTTAGAGAATACTGATTCCTCGAAAAATTCAAAATTTTCCCACCATTTGATGAGAATTCTTCTTCCCAAATACGGGGTGTGCCCCTGAAGGACTTCGAGCTTCTTAATTGGAACGCTTCGTATGACAACATCCCATTTAAGAATCCAAGGCACTTGATAAAATGTGGCAAACATGAGTTCTTTAAATTTCATGGACTGATTAGTCTTGCAAAAGTCTTCGAACACCTTCCTGACCTTATCAGGAAGAACGATGGGGTTTAATCCCCATTCTGAAAACCAGAAAAATGAATCACTGAGGAAATTTAGTGGTTTCACAGTCCCTGAATTGAAGGAACCAACAGTGTTTAGCTTTTCTGTTTTCATAACAGAAAGATCCCTTCCATGCTTTGATATAATCAAAGTAGTTGAACCAAGGTAGCAAGGAGAGTGAGAGTGAGGGATGGAGAAACAACTGTATTTGTACAGGAGTAGGAGCTAAACTATTACAAGACTATTTTACAGAGGTGAGTGAGAATCTCAGCACATGAGAAGGTGTGTGTGAGTAATGGAAGCGTGAGATCTTCACTTCAAAGGTTGCCTATAAATAAGGTCATTTCCGGACTTCAAGCAACATCTTCAAAACAATTAATTGGGAATTCGTCATTGCTTGCGTCATATGGAGGTGAGTCATCCTTTTTCTTTTCTTGAAAGTCAAAAGATTCTCCTGAAATTTCAAAAGATGAACAGAAACTTGTCGGCAATAATTTTTGCCTTAAAGAGAGATTGAAAATGACAGCAATGAATTATGCTTCTGTAATAATAATGAGGATCATTCTTTTTCTTTTTGCCTCTGTAATAATACTCTTATAGTGCTGCAAAACAGATGAGATCTCAATTTTTCTCCGAAAGATAAGCTCCTAATAATCTCTTTAGAAAGACTCTTAACATACTCTTCCCACCTTGAAATGTCCTTATTAAGGATTTTAATTTCAAGACCGAAATTATTTCTTTTATCAAGAATATTGTCTCTAAAATTCATAAGACAATTTTAACATGCACTGATAAGTGTGAGAGTTTGAATTTTTCTTTCGCATTCGCATATAATGCCATGAAGAGTATGCATTTCTTCATAAATTGGTGCAAGGGACCATTGTCTCCTTCTGTAGAAATATCTCTCTTCATCAAGCTCAATAAGCCTTTCTTTACTTCTTTTAATAGTGTTTTGGAGAAGACGAATTTCTTTTCCAAAGTTATTTTTTAAAAAGGTATTACCATAAAAACTGAAAATTTACAATCATGATCATAATCATGGGAGTTGAGAGTCAAGCATAATGTCATCATTATCCAGATGACTGGCAGAGGCTGACTCATCAGAAAATTTTTCTGTCTCTTCTTCATCGCTTCCTTCCTCAGAAAGCTGTTGCTGAAGAAGTCTTCTAAGATCTTTTAGATCTTTCCTAGGGGAGCTTTTGATAAGTTCTCCCAAGATTCCCGCAAGATCCCTATTAGGGGTTGCTGGTGGTGGTGGAGCTTTAGCAGGCTCAAGGTTAATAATTCCTCTTTTAGAGAATACTGATTCCTCGAAAAATTCAAAATTTTCCCACCATTTGATGAGAATTCTTCTTCCCAAATACGGGGTGTGCCCCTGAAGGACTTCGAGCTTCTTAATTGGAACGCTTCGTATGACAACATCCCATTTAAGAATCCAAGGCACTTGATAAAATGTGGCAAACATGAGTTCTTTAAATTTCATGGACTGATTAGTCTCGCAAAAGTCTTCGAACACCTTCCTGACCTTATCAGGAAGAACGATGGGATTTAATCCCCATTCTGAAAACCAGAAAATGAATCACTGAGGAAATTTAGTGGTTTCACAGTCCCTGAATTGAAGGAACCAATAGTGTTTAGCTTTTCTGTTTTCATAACAGAAAGCTCCCTTCCATGCTTTGATATAATCAAAGTAGTTGAACCATGGTAGCAAGGAGAGTGAGAGTGAGGGATGGAGAAACAACTGTATTTGTACAGGAGTAGGAGCTAAACTATTACAAGACTATTTTACAGAGGTGAGTGAGAATCTCAGCACATGAGAAGGTGTGTGTGTGTGTGAGTAATGGAAGCGTGAGATCTTCACTTCAAAGGTTGCCTATAAATAAGGTCATTTCCGGACTTCAAGCAACATCTTCAAAACAATTAATTGGGAATTCGTCATTGCTTGCGGCATATGGAGGTGAGTCATCCTTTTTCTTTTCTTGAAAGTCAAAAGATTCTCCTGAAATTTCAAAAGATGAACAGAAACTTGTCGGCAATAATTTTTGCCTTAAAGAGAGATTGAAAATGACAGCAATGAATTATGCTTCTGTAATAATAATGAGGATCATTCTTTTTCTTTTTGCCTCTGTAATAATACTCTTATAGTGCTGCAAAACAGATGAGATCTCAATTTTTCTCCGAAAGATAAGCTCCTAATAAGCTCTTTAGAAAGGCTCTTAACATATTCTTCCCACCTTGAAATGTCCTTATTAAGGATTTTAATTTCAAGACTGAAATTATTTCTTTTATCAAGAATATTGTCTCTAAAATTCATAAGACAATTTTAACATGCACTGATAAGTGTGAGAGTTTGAATTTTTCTTTCGCATTCGCATATAATGCCATGAAGAGTATGCATTTCTTCATAAATTGGTGCAAGGGACCATTGTCTCCTTCTGTAGAAATATCTCTCTTCATCAAGCTCAATAAGCCTTTCTTTACTTCTTTTAATAGTGTTTTGGAGAAGACGAATTTCTTTTCCAAAGTTAATTTTTATAAAAGGTATTGCCATAAAAACCGAAAATTTACAATCATGATCATAATCATGGGAGTTGAGAGTCAAGCATAATGTCATCATTATCCTGATGACTGGCAGAGGCTGACTCATCAGAAAATTTTTCTGTCTCTTCTTCATCGCTTCCTTCCTCAGAAAGCTTTTGCTGAAGAAGTCTTCTTAGATCTTTTAGATCTTTCCTAGGGGAGCTTTTGATAAGTTCTCCCTAGATTCCCGCAAGATCCCTATTAGGGGTTGCTGGTGGTGGTGGAGCTTTAGCAGGCTAAAGGTTAATAATTCCTCTTTTAGAGAATACTGATTCCTCGAAAAATTCAAAATTTTCCCACCATTTGATGAGAATTCTTCTTCCCAAATATGGGGTGTGCCCCTGAAGGACTTCGAGCTTCTTAATTGGAACGCTTCGTATGACAACATCCTATTTAAGAATCCAAGGCACTTGATAAAATGTGGCAAACATGAGTTCTTTAAATTTCATGGACTGATTAGTCTCGCAAAAGTCTTCGAACACCTTCCTGACCTTATCAGGAAGAACGATGGGATTTAATCCCCATTCTGAAAACCAGAAAATGAACCACTGAGGAAATTTAGTGGTTTCACAGTCCCTGAATTGAAGGAACCAACTGTGTTTAGCTTTTCTGTTTTCATAACAGAAAGCTCCCTTCCATGCTTTGGTACAATCAAAGTAGTTGAACCATGGTAGCAAGGAGAGTGAGAGTGAGGGATGGAGATACAACTGTATTTGTACAGGAGTAGGAGCTAAACTATTACAAGACTATTTTACAGAGGTGAGTGAGAATCTCAGCACATGAGAAGGTGTGTGTGTGTGTGAGTAATGGAAGCGTGAGATCTTCACTTCAAAGGTTGCCTATAAATAAGGTCTTTTCTGGACTTCAAGCAACATCTTCAAAACAATTAATTGGGAATTCGTCATTGCTTGCATCATATGGAGGTGAGTCATCCTTTTTCTTTTCTTGAAAGTCAAAAGATTCTCCTGAAATTTCAAAAGATGAACAGAAACTTGTCGGTAATAATTTTTGCCTTAAAGAGAGATTGAAAATGACAGCAATGAATTATGAACTGTAATAATAATGAGGATCTTTCTTTTTCTTTTTGCCTCTGTAATAATACTCTTATAGTGCTGCAAAACAGATGAGATCTCAATTTTTCTCCGAAAGATAAGCTCCTAATAAGCTCTTTAGAAAGACTCTTAACATGTTCTTCCCACCTTGAAATGTCCTTATTAAGGATTTTAATTTCAAGACCGAAATTATTTCTTTTATCAAGATTAATGTCTCTAATATTCATAAGACAATTTTAACATGCACTGATAAGTGTGAGAGTTTGAATTTTTCTTTCGCATTCGCATATAATGCCATGAAGAGTATGCATTTCTTCATAAATTGGTGCAAGGGACCATTGTCTCCTTCTGTAGAAATATCTCTCTTCATCAAGCTCAATAAGCCTTTCTTTACTTCTTTTAATAGTGTTTTGGAGAAGACGAATTTCTTTTCCAAAGTTATTTTTTAAAAAAGGTATTACCATAAAAACCGAAAATTTACAATCATGATCATAATCATGGGAGTTGAGAGTCAAGCATAATGTCATCATTATCCTGATGACTGGCAGAGGCTGACTCATCAGAAAATTTTTCTGTCTCTTCTTCATCGCTTCCTTCCTCAGAAAGCTTTTGCTGAAGAAGTCTTCTAAGATCTTTTAGATCTTTCCTAGGGGAGCTTTTGATAAGTTCTCCCTAGATTCCCGCAAGATCCCTATTAGGGGTTGCTGGTGGTGGTGGAGCTTTAGCAGGCTCAAGGTTAATAATTCCTCTTTTAGAGAATACTGATTCCTCGAAAAATTCAAAATTTTCCCACCATTTGATGAGAATTCTTCTTCCCAAATATGGGGTGTGCCCCTGAAGGACTTCGAGCTTCTTAATTGGAACGCTTCATATGACAACATCCCATTTAAGAATCCAAGGCACTTGATAAAGTGTGGCAAACATGAGTTCTTTAAATTTCATGGACTGATTAGTCTCGCAAAAGTCTTCGAACACCTTCCTGACCTTATCAGGAAGAACGATGGGATTTAATCCCCATTCTGAAAACCAGAAAATGAACCACTGAGGAAATTTAGTGGTTTCACAGTCCCTGAATTGAAGGAACCAACAGTGTTTAGCTTTTCTGTTTTCATAACAGAAAGCTCCCTTCCATGCTTTGATATAATCAAAGTAGTTGAACCATGGTAGCAAGGAGAGTGAGAGTGAGGGATGGAGATACAACTGTATTTGTACAGGAGTAGGAGCTAAACTATTACAAGACTATTTTACAGAGGTGAGTGAGAATCTCAGCACATGAGAAGGTGTGTGTGTGTGTGAGTAATGGAAGCGTGAGATCTTCACTTCAAAGGTTGCCTATAAATAAGGTCATTTCCGGACTTCAAGCAACATCTTCAAAACAATTAATTGGGAATTCGTCATTGCTTGCGGCATATGGAGGTGAGTCATCCTTTTTCTTTTCTTGAAAGTCAAAAGATTCTCCTGAAATTTCAAAAGATGAACAGAAACTTGTCGGCAATAATTTTTGCCTTAAAGAGAGATTGAAAATGACAGCAATGAATTATGCTTCTGTAATAATAATGAGGATCATTCTTTTTCTTTTTGCCTCTGTAATAATACTCTTATAGTGCTGCAAAACAGATGAGATCTCAATTTTTCTCCGAAAGATAAGCTCCTAATAAGCTCTTTAGAAAGACTCTTAACATATTCTTCCCACCTTGAAATGTCCTTATTAAGGATTTTAATTTCAAGACTGAAATTATTTCTTTTATCAAGAATATTGTCTCTAAAATTCATAAGACAATTTTAACATGCACTGATAAGTGTGAGAGTTTAAATTTTTCTTTCGCATTCGCATATAATGCCATGAAGAGTATGCATTTCTTCATAAATTGGTGCAAGGGACCATTGTCTCCTTCTGTAGAAATATCTCTCTTCATCAAGCTCAATAAGCCTTTCTTTACTTCTTTTAATAGTGTTTTGGAGAAGACGAATTTCTTTTCCAAAGTTATTTTTTTAAAAAGGTATTACCATAAAAACTGAAAATTTACAATCATGATCATAATCATGGGAGTTGAGAGTCAAGCATAATGTCATCATTATCCAGATGACTGGCAGAGGCTGACTCATCAGAAAATTTTTCTGTCTCTTCTTCATCGCTTCCTTCCTCAGAAAGCTGTTGCTGAAGAAGTCTTCTAAGATCTTTTAGATCTTTCCTAGGGGAGCTTTTGATAAGTTCTCCCAAGATTCCCGCAAGATCCCTATTAGGGGTTGCTGGTGGTGGTGGAGCTTTAGCAGGCTCAAGGTTAATAATTCCTCTTTTAGAGAATACTGATTCCTCGAAAAATTCAAAATTTTCCCACCATTTGATGAGAATTCTTCTTCCCAAATACGGGGTGTGCCCCTGAAGGACTTCGAGCTTCTTAATTGGAACGCTTCGTATGACAACATCCCATTTAAGAATCCAAGGCACTTGATAAAATGTGGCAAACATGAGTTCTTTAAATTTCATGGACTGATTAGTCTCGCAAAAGTCTTCGAACACCTTCCTGACCTTATCAGGAAGAACGATGGGGTTTAATCCCCATTCTGAAAACCAGAAAATGAATCACTGAGGAAATTTAGTGGTTTCACAGTCCCTGAATTGAAGGAACCAACAGTGTTTAGCTTTTCTGTTTTCATAACAGAAAGCTCCCTTCCATGCTTTGATATAATCAAAGTAGTTGAACCATGGTAGCAAGGAGAGTGAGAGTGAGGGATGGAGAAACAACTGTATTTGTACAGGAGTAGGAGCTAAACTATTACAAGACTATTTTACAGAGGTGAGTGAGAATCTCAGCACATGAGAAGGTGTGTGTGTGTGTGAGTAATGGAAGCGTGAGATCTTCACTTCAAAGGTTGCCTATAAATAAGGTCATTTCCGGACTTCAAGCAACATCTTCAAAACAATTAATTGGGAATTCGTCATTGCTTGCGGCATATGGAGGTGAGTCATCCTTTTTCTTTTCTTGAAAGTCAAAAGATTCTCCTGAAATTTCAAAAGATGAACAGAAACTTGTCGGCAATAATTTTTGCCTTAAAGAGAGATTGAAAATGACAGCAATGAATTATGCTTCTGTAATAATAATGAGGATCATTCTTTTTCTTTTTGCCTCTGTAATAATACTCTTATAGTGCTGCAAAACAGATGAGATCTCAATTTTTCTCCGAAAGATAAGCTCCTAATAAGCTCTTTAGAAAGACTCTTAACATATTCTTCCCACCTTGAAATGTCCTTATTAAGGATTTTAATTTCAAGACTGAAATTATTTCTTTTATCAAGAATATTGTCTCTAAAATTCATAAGACAATTTTAACATGCACTGATAAGTGTGAGAGTTTGAATTTTTCTTTCGCATTCGCATATAATGCCATGAAGAGTATGCATTTCTTCATAAATTGGTGCAAGGGACCATTGTCTCCTTCTGTAGAAATATCTCTCTTCATCAAGCTCAATAAGCCTTTCTTTACTTCTTTTAATAGTGTTTTGGAGAAGACGAATTTCTTTTCCAAAGTTATTTTTTATAAAAGGTATTGCCATAAAAACCGAAAATTTACAATCATGATCATAATCATGGGAGTTGAGAGTCAAGCATAATGTCATCATTATCCTGATGACTGGCAGAGGCTGACTCATCAGAAAATTTTTCTGTCTCTTCTTCATCGCTTCCTTCCTCATAAAGCTTTGGCTGAAGAAGTCTTCTAAGATCTTTTAGATCTTTCCTAGGGGAGCTTTTGATAAGTTCTCCCAAGATTCCCGCAAGATCCCTATTAGGGTTTGCTGGTGGTGGTGGAGCTTTAGCAGGCTAAAGGTTAATAATTCCTCTTTTAGAGAATACTGATTCCTCGAAAAATTCAAAATTTTCCCACCATTTGATGAGAATTCTTCTTCCCAAATATGGGGTGTGCCCCTGAAGGACTTCGAGCTTCCTAATTGGAACGCTTCGTATGACAACATCCTATTTAAGAATCCAAGGCACTTGATAAAATGTGGCAAACATGAGTTCTTTAAATTTCATGGACTGATTAGTCTCGCAAAAGTCTTCGAACACCTTCCTGACCTTATCAGGAAGAACGATGGGATTTAATCCCCATTCTGAAAACCAGAAAATGAACCACTGAGGAAATTTAGTGGTTTCACAGTCCCTGAATTGAAGGAACCAACAGTGTTTAGCTTTTCTGTTTTCATAACAGAAAGCTCCCTTCCATGCTTTGATATAATCAAAGTAGTTGAACCATGGTAGCAAGGAGAGTGAGAGTGAGGGATGGAGATACAACTGTATTTGTACAGGAGTAGGAGCTAAACTATTACAAGACTATTTTACAGAGGTGAGTGAAAATCTCAGCACATGAGGAGGTGTGTGTGTGTGTGAGTAATGGAAGCGTGAGATCTTCACTTCATAGGTTGCCTATAAATAAGGTCTTTTCCGGACTTCAAGCAACATCTTCAAAACAATTAATTGGGAATTCGTCATTGCTTGCGTCATATGGAGGTGAGTCATCCTTTTTCTTTTCTTGAAAGTCAAAAGATTCTCCTGAAATTTCAATAGATGAACAGAAAGTTGTGGGCAATAATTTTTGCCATAAAGAGAGATTGAAAATGACAGCAATGAATTATGCTGCTGTAATAATAATGAGGATCTTTCTTTTTCTTTTTGCCTCTGTAATAATACTCTTATAGTGCTGCAAAACAGATGAGATCTTAATTTTTCTCCGAAAGATAAGCTCCTAATAAGCTCTTTACAAAGACTCTTAACATGTTCTTCTCACCTTGAAATGTCCTTATTAAGGATTTTAATTTCAAGACCAAAATTATTTCTTTTATCAAGAATATTGTCTCTAAAATTCATAAGACAATTTTAACATGCACTGATAAGTGTGAGAGTTTGAATTTTTCTTTCGCATTCGCATATAATGCCATGAAGAGTATGCATTTCTTCATAAATTGGTGCAAGGGACCATTGTCTCCTTCTGTAGAAATATCTCTCTTCATCAAGCTCAATAAGCCTTTCTTTACTTCTTTTAATAGTGTTTTGGAGAAGACGAATTTCTTTTCCAAAGTTATTTTTTTAAAAAGGTATTACCATAAAAACTGAAAATTTACAATCATGATCATAATCATGGGAGTTGAGAGTCAAGCATAATGTCATCATTATCCAGATGACTGGCAGAGGCTGACTCATCAGAAAATTTTTCTGTCTCTTCTTCATCGCTTCCTTCCTCAGAAAGTTGTTGCTGAAGAAGTCTTCTAAGATCTTTTAGATCTTTCCTAGGGGAGCTTTTGATAAGTTCTCCCAAGATTCCCGTAAGATCCCTATTAGGGGTTGCTGGTGGTGGTGGAGCTTTAGCAGGCTCAAGGTTAATAATTCCTCTTTTAGAGAATACTGATTCCTCGAAAAATTCAAAATTTTCCCACCATTTGATGAGAATTCTTCTTCCCAAATACGGGGTGTGCCCCTGAAGGACTTCGAGCTTCTTAATTGGAACGCTTCGTATGACAACATCCCATTTAAGAATCCAAGGCACTTGATAAAATGTGGCAAACATGAGTTCTTTAAATTTCATGGACTGATTAGTCTCGCAAAAGTCTTTGAACACCTTCCTGACCTTATCAGGAAGAACGATGGGGTTTAATCCCCATTCTGAAAACCAGAAAATGAATCACTGAGGAAATTTAGTGGTTTCACAGTCCCTGAATTGAAGGAACCAACAGTGTTTAGCTTTTCTGTTTTCATAACAGAAAGCTCCCTTCCATGCTTTGATATAATCAAAGTAGTTGAACCATGGTAGCAAGGAGAGTGAGAGTGAGGGATGGAGAAACAACTGTATTTGTACAGGAGTAGGAGCTAAACTATTACAAGACTATTTTACAGAGGTGAGTGAGAATCTCAGCACATGAGAAGGTGTGTGTGTGTGTGAGTAATGGAAGCGTGAGATCTTCACTTCAAAGGTTGCCTATAAATAAGGTCATTTCCGGACTTCAAGCAACATCTTCAAAACAATTAATTGGGAATTCGTCATTGCTTGCGGCATATGGAGGTGAGTCATCCTTTTTCTTTTCTTGAAAGTCAAAAGATTCTCCTGAAATTTCAAAAGATGAACAGAAACTTGTCGGCAATAATTTTTGCCTTAAAGAGAGATTGAAAATGACAGCAATGAATTATGCTTCTGTAATAATAATGAGGATCATTCTTTTTCTTTTTGCCTCTGTAATAATACTCTTATAGTGCTGCAAAACAGATGAGATCTCAATTTTTCTCCGAAAGATAAGCTCCTAATAAGCTCTTTAGAAAGACTCTTAACATATTCTTCCCACCTTGAAATGTCCTTATTAAGGATTTTAATTTCAAGACCGAAATTATTTCTTTTATCAAGAATATTGTCTCTAAAATTCATAAGACAATTTTAACATGCACTGATAAGTGTGGGAGTTTGAATTTTTCTTTCGCATTCGCATATAATGCCATGAAGACTATGCATTTCTTCATAAATTGGTGCAAGGGACCATTGTCTCCTTCTGCAGAAATATCTCTCTTCATCAAGCTCAATAAGCCTTTCTTTACTTCTTTAATAGTGTTTTGGAGAAGACGAATTTCTTTTCCAAAGTTATTTTTTATAAAAGGTATTGCCATAAAAACCGAAAATATACAATCATGATCATAATCATGGGAGTTGAGAGTCAAGCATAATGTCATCATTATCCTGATGACTGGCAGAGGCTGACTCATCAGAAAATTTTTCTGTCTCTTCTTCATCGCTTCCTTCCTCATAAAGCTTTGGCTGAAGAAGTCTTCTAAGATCTTTTAGATCTTTCCTAGGGGAGCTTTTGATAAGTTCTCCCAAGATTCCCGCAAGATCCCTATTAGGGGTTGCTGGTGGTGGTGGAGCTTTAGCAGGCTAAAGGTTAATAATTCCTCTTTTAGAGAATACTGATTCCTCGAAAAATTCAAAATTTTCCCACCATTTGATGAGAATTCTTCTTCCCAAATATGGGGTGTGCCCCTGAAGGACTTCGAGCTTCTTAATTGGAACGCTTCGTATGACAACATCCTATTTAAGAATCCAAGGCACTTGATAAAATGTGGCAAACATGAGTTCTTTAAATTTCATGGACTGATTAGTCTCGCAAAAGTCTTCGAACACCTTCCTGACCTTATCAGGAAGAACGATGGGATTTAATCCCCATTCTGAAAACCAGAAAATGAACCACTGAGGAAATTTAGTGGTTTCACAGTCCCTGAATTGAAGGAACCAACTGTGTTTAGCTTTTCTGTTTTCATAACAGAAAGCTCCCTTCCATGCTTTGATATAATCAAAGTAGTTGAACCATGGTAGCAAGGAGAGTGAGAGTGAGGGATGGAGATACAACTGTATTTGTACAGGAGTAGGAGCTAAACTATTACAAGACTATTTTACAGAGGTGAGTGAGAATCTCAGCACATGAGGAGGTGTGTGTGTGTGTGAGTAATGGAAGCGTGAGATCTTCACTTCAAAGGTTGCCTATAAATAAGGTCTTTTCCGGACTTCAAGCAACATCTTCAAAACAATTAATTGGGAATTCGTCATTGCTTGCGTCATATGGAGGTGAGTCATCCTTTTTCTTTTCTTGAAAGTCAAAAGATTCTCCTGAAATTTCAATAGATGAACAGAAAGTTGTGGGCAATAATTTTTGCCATAAAGAGAGATTGAAAATGACAGCAATGAATTATGCTGCTGTAATAATAATGAGGATCTTTCTTTTTCTTTTTGCCTCTGTAATAATACTCTTATAGTGCTGCAAAACAGATGAGATCTTAATTTTTCTCCGAAAGATAAGCTCCTAATAAGCTCTTTACAAAGACTCTTAACATGTTCTTCTCACCTTGAAATGTCCTTATTAAGGATTTTAATTTCATGACCAAAATTATTTCTTTTATCAAGAATATTGTCTCTAAAATTCATAAGACAATTTTAACATGCACTGATAAGTGTGAGAGTTTGAATTTTTCTTTCGCATTCGCATATAATGCCATGAAGAGTATGCATTTCTTCATAAATTGGTGCAAGGGACCATTGTCTCCTTCTGTAGAAATATCTCTCTTCATCAAGCTCAATAAGCCTTTCTTTACTTCTTTTAATAGTGTTTTGGAGAAGACGAATTTCTTTTCCAAAGTTATTTTTTTAAAAAGGTATTACCATAAAAACTGAAAATTTACAATCATGATCATAATCATGGGAGTTGAGAGTCAAGCATAATGTCATCATTATCCAGATGACTGGCAGAGGCTGACTCATCAGAAAATTTTTCTGTCTCTTCTTCATCGCTTCCTTCCTCAGAAAGTTGTTGCTGAAGAAGTCTTCTAAGATCTTTTAGATCTTTCCTAGGGGAGCTTTTGATAAGTTCTCCCAAGATTCCCGTAAGATCCCTATTAGGGGTTGCTGGTGGTGGTGGAGCTTTAGCAGGCTCAAGGTTAATAATTCCTCTTTTAGAGAATACTGATTCCTCGAAAAATTCAAAATTTTCCCACCATTTGATGAGAATTCTTCTTCCCAAATACGGGGTGTGCCCCTGAAGGACTTCGAGCTTCTTAATTGGAACGCTTCGTATGACAACATCCCATTTAAGAATCCAAGGCACTTGATAAAATGTGGCAAACATGAGTTCTTTAAATTTCATGGACTGATTAGTCTCGCAAAAGTCTTCGAACACCTTCCTGACCTTATCAGGAAGAACGATGGGATTTAATCCCCATTCTGAAAACCAGAAAATGAATCACTGAGGAAATTTAGTGGTTTCACAGTCCCTGAATTGAAGGAACCAACAGTGTTTAGCTTTTCTGTTTTCATAACAGAAAGCTCCCTTCCATGCTTTGATATAATCAAAGTAGTTGAACCATGGTAGCAAGGAGAGTGAGAGTGAGGGATGGAGAAACAACTGTATTTGTACAGGAGTAGGAGCTAAACTATTACAAGTCTATTTTACAGAGGTGAGTGAGAATCTCAGCACATGAGAAGGTGTGTGTGTGTGTGAGTAATGGAAGCGTGAGATCTTCACTTCAAAGGTTGCCTATAAATAAGGTCATTTCCGGACTTCAAGCAACATCTTCAAAACAATTAATTGGGAATTCGTCATTGCTTGCGGCATATGGAGGTGAGTCATCCTTTTTCTTTTCTTGAAAGTCAAAAGATTCTCCTGAAATTTCAAAAGATGAACAGAAACTTGTCGGCAATAATTTTTGCCTTAAAGAGAGATTGAAAATGACAGCAATGAATTATGCTTCTGTAATAATAATGAGGATCATTCTTTTTCTTTTTGCCTCTGTAATAATACTCTTATAGTGCTGCAAAACAGATGAGATCTCAATTTTTCTCCGAAAGATAAGCTCCTAATAAGCTCTTTAGAAAGACTCTTAACATATTCTTCCCACCTTGAAATGTCCTTATTAAGGATTTTAATTTCAAGACCGAAATTATTTCTTTTATCAAGAATATTGTCTCTAAAATTCATAAGACAATTTTAACATGCACTGATAAGTGTGAGAGTTTGAATTTTTCTTTCGCATTCGCATATAATGCCATGAAGAGTATGCATTTCTTCATAAATTGGTGCAAGGGACCATTGTCTCCTTCTGTAGAAATATCTCTCTTCATCAAGCTCAATAAGCCTTTCTTTACTTCTTTTAATAGTGTTTTGGAGAAGACGAATTTCTTTTCCAAAGTTATTTTTTTAAAAAGGTATTGCCATAAAAACTGAAAATTTACAATCATGATCATAATCATGGGAGTTGAGAGTCAAGCATAATGTCATCATTATCCAGATGACTGGCAGAGGCTGACTCATCAGAAAATTTTTCTGTCTCTTCTTCATCGCTTCCTTCCTCAGAAAGTTGTTGCTGAAGAAGTCTTCTAAGATCTTTTAGATCTTTCCTAGGGGAGCTTTTGATAAGTTCTCCCAAGATTCCCGTAAGATCCCTATTAGGGGTTGCTGGTGGTGGTGGAGCTTTAGCAGGCTCAAGGTTAATAATTCCTCTTTTAGAGAATACTGATTCCTCGAAAAATTCAAAATTTTCCCACCATTTGATGAGAATTCTTCTTCCCAAATACGGGGTGTGCCCCTGAAGGACTTCGAGCTTCTTAATTGGAACGCTTCGTATGACAACATCCCATTTAAGAATCCAAGGCACTTGATAAAATGTGGCAAACATGAGTTCTTTAAATTTCATGGACTGATTAGTCTCGCAAAAGTCTTCGAACACCTTCCTGACCTTATCAGGAAGAACGATGGGATTTAATCCCCATTCTGAAAACCAGAAAATGAATCACTGAGGAAATTTAGTGGTTTCACAGTCCCTGAATTGAAGGAACCAACAGTGTTTAGCTTTTCTGTTTTCATAACAGAAAGCTCCCTTCCATGCTTTGATATAATCAAAGTAGTTGAACCATGGTAGCAAGGAGAGTGAGAGTGAGGGATGGAGATACAACTGTATTTGTACAGGAGTAGGAGCTAAACTATTACAAGACTATTTTACAGAGGTGAGTGAGAATCTCAGCACATGAGAAGGTGTGTGTGTGTGTGAGTAATGGAAGCGTGAGATCTTCACTTCAAAGGTTGCCTATAAATAAGGTCTTTTCTGGACTTCAAGCAACATCTTCAAAACAATTAATTGGGAATTCGTCATTGCTTGCATCATATGGAGGTGAGTCATCCTTTTTCTTTTCTTGAAAGTCAAAAGATTCTCCTGAAATTTCAAAAGTTGAACAGAAACTTGTCGGTAATAATTTTTGCCTTAAAGAGAGATTGAAAATGACAACAATGAATTATGATACTGTAATAATAATGAGGAACTTTCTTTTTCTTTTTGCCTCTGTAATAATACTCTTATAGTGCTGCAAAACAGATGAGATCTCAATTTTTCTCCGAAAGATAAGCTCCTAATAAGCTCTTTAGAAAGACTCTTAACATGTTCTTCCCACCTTGAAATGTCCTTATTAAGGATTTTAATTTCAAGACCGAAATTATTTCTTTTATCAAGATTAATGTCTCTAATATTCATAAGACAATTTTAACATGCACTGATAAGTGTGAGAGTTTGAATTTTTCTTTCGCATTCGCATATAATGCCATGAAGAGTATGCATTTCTTCATAAATTGGTGCAAGGGACCATTGTCTCCTTCTGTAGAAATATCTCTCTTCATCAAGCTCAATAAGCCTTTCTTTACTTCTTTTAATAGTGTTTTGGAGAAGACGAATTTCTTTTCCAAAGTTATTTTTTAAAAAAGGTATTACCATAAAAACCGAAAATTTACAATCATGATCATAATCATGGGAGTTGAGAGTCAAGCATAATGTCATCATTATCCTGATGACTGGCAGAGGCTGACTCATCAGAAAATTTTTCTGTCTCTTCTTCATCGCTTCCTTCCTCAGAAAGCTTTTGCTGAAGAAGTCTTCTAAGATCTTTTAGATCTTTCCTAGGGGAGCTTTTGATAAGTTCTCCCTAGATTCCCGCAAGATCCCTATTAGGGGTTGCTGGTGGTGGTGGAGCTTTAGCAGGCTCAAGGTTAATAATTCCTCTTTTAGAGAATACTGATTCCTCGAAAAATTCAAAATTTTCCCACCATTTGATGAGAATTCTTCTTCCCAAATATGGGGTGTGCCCCTGAAGGACTTCGAGCTTCTTAATTGGAACGCTTCATATGACAACATCCCATTTAAGAATCCAAGGCACTTGATAAAGTGTGGCAAACATGAGTTCTTTAAATTTCATGGACTGATTAGTCTCGCAAAAGTCTTCGAACACCTTCCTGACCTTATCAGGAAGAACGATGGGATTTAATCCCCATTCTGAAAACCAGAAAATGAACCATTGAGGAAATTTAGTGGTTTCACAGTCCCTGAAGTGAAGGAACCAACTGTGTTTAGCTTTTCTGTTTTCATAACAGAAAGCTCCCTTCCATGATTTTTTTTAATCAAAAATACCACGTGGGTGGAGGGTTCAGGCGGACCCACACCTGTGCATTACTAAGGACAATTGCAACGAACAACGAGGAACACCGAGCTGCCCAAAAGTGACGTCTCGCCAAAACCAATTAGAGTACAACGAGGGCCTCCCTACCAACCAGAGTGGTCATGATTGTACTCTTCACTATTCTATTACAATTAACATGGTGCAACCTTCACATCATAAAATCTAAGGTCCGTCACTTAATTGAGGCTTGCAATAGGGATACCCCCGCGATGAACGATCCCTCCCGGATCAAGTTCCTCGATGAAGCCTTCCTTCTCCCGGTTGGGGAGCCCACATGAGGACATTCATTGAGCAAGTGCTCGGCTCGTTCGCACTAGAGTCATCCCGATCGAATGACACCGTGGCGACATTGTCTTTCAAACTCAAATTGTCGATGTGTTGAGCTTTGGAGTGCATGTCTCCCTTATGTGCCTTGCCTTTCCTCTTCCTCGACACCAATTGGAATCCATCCTCGTCCATGCTTGGTTGACTCCCAAGGGGCGCTCGAGGAGCCAACGGATAGACGTTCATTGTACCCTCCTTGTTCTTCTCTTGGTTGCCACTATCTTTTTCCTTGTTCGTGTGATCAATGTTCGGTGAGGTGCCAACCCTAATCGCCGCCTTTGGACGCCATTCTCGATGGATGATCTTGTGATCGTGGCTAGGGTAGAAAGCCTTGGTTGGTGTTCGGTAATCCTTGCCTCCAACACGACCCTTCCTTCCCAACGCATGACACTCATCAATGACATGCCCAACATGCTTACAATTCTCGCAAAACAATGGGATAAAGTCCCATGCTACTTTGTGTCTTGAATTTTTGCCTAGGATGTTTAGCATGATCTCCTCCGTCGGGGGGTTGGAGATATCAATCTCAACACATATCCTAGCAAAAGAGAGCCGGGTTTGATTGATTGTGGCATGGTCCGCTTGTAACGGCTTGCCTAATAGCTTGCCGATCGCCATGAGGGCCGATTCCTCAAAAAGATGGGTCGGTAGTCCCATGATATTGCACCACACGGCAACGATGGGCGACTCAAAGAACGTATCAAAGTCCGGTGCCCATTTGAACACCCTCATTGGGTGAATGTCAACAAACCAAACCGAACTCCCATTAGGGCCACTTAAGATGCATAATCAGCCATATCTTGGAATTGAAGTAGGATGTGCTTGGCATTCAAGTATTTCCAAGTGAAAGAACCAACTAGCCCCATACCCCCTAAGCTTTTTTGAATTTGGAAAGAAGAAGGGAGTGAGTGGGAAAACTTCCCAACAATGGCTAGTCCTAGTTTCTCCGAGAGATATTCCGTTTCAACATCGGTAAAGGAGAGATAAGGTGTACCTTCAAAGTCTCCGGCCATCCCCAAAGATGTGACCTTGCCGGTGTCGAGTGGGATTGGCTCGTCCTTATGGGTTTTATGTGGTGTTGAGGATCCCACCATGCACCCCGTCCCCCCATGTGCGAACAAGTTTTTAGCCTCCTTCCATGCATTCGCCGGCGGGACCAGGTTTTCCGGCGGGTACTCCGGCGGCCGGCCGTCGGTGCCATGGTCCCTCTTGTCTCCATCAATGCCAAATTGGGTGTGGATAGCACACACATGATGCTGAATTTGAATTCAAAATGGCATTTACCTCAAATGGACCATCATTCTCTTGCCCAAGCAAAGTAACCTTTGTCTTTTCCTTCTTTTCTGAGTCACATGCCAACCCATCCTCTAGCCTAGGCGTCACATGGAGGGGTGTACTTGCATTGGTCTCCTTGTTGACCATCTCATACTCCAAGCATGAGACATCAAGGTTCCGGCCAGCCGTCGCCGGCGCCGGCGCAATTCCGGCCATCCCCTCACCATCAAGACCTTCCAAATCTTTTGTCGAAGCTTTCTCATCCTTTGCCATTTGAGCTAAGGAACTCAACATCTCCCCAATAAGAGCGTGCTTAACATCCAGCGACCCCCTCCCTTCACCATGGAGTTTGCCGACGAGCCCATCAGCCATTTCGAACACCATCTTCTTCTTAGCCCGACACACCTACGAACAAGATTCAAGACCGGCTCGTTTGAGGGCTTGTCGAGCTTTCTCCGGGTGGGGCGTGCAAACCCTTTTGGTTTTGGGCCGTGCAATCGAATGAAACATCCACTCCGGCGAGGAAGGGGGCTGCATCGTGTGTATCAAGGCCGTGGCCTTCCCCTTCAGAAGCTCACCACCGCACTTCACCATGTGTCGGATGCAACAATCACATTTCACCTCCCTCAAAGGGGAGGGAGGGAGAGAGGTCGAATTCTAGAGAGAAGGGAGAGCTACTCTCACTTGGTTTGTACAAACCGTTACTCGTAAGGGTCTGGCTCCCTTCCATGCTTTGATATAATCAAAGTAGTTGAACCATGGTAGCAAGGAGAGTGAGAGTGAGGGATGGAGATACAACTGTATTTGTACAGGAGTAGGAGCTAAACTATTACAAGACTATTTTACAGAGGTGAATGAGAATCTCAGCACATGAGAAGGTGTGTGTGTGTGTGAGTAATGGAAGCGTGATATCTTCACTTCAAAGGTTGCCTATAAATAAGGTCTTTTCCGGACTTCAAGCAACATCTTCAAAACAATTAATTGGGAATTCGTCATTGCTTGCGTCATATGGAGGTGAGTCATCCTTTTTCTTTTCTTGAAAGTCAAAAGATTCTCCTGAAATTTTAAAAGATGAACAGAAACTTGTCGGCAATAATTTTTGCCTTAAAGAGAGATTGAAAATGACAGCAATGAATTATGCTGCTGTAATAATAATGAGGATCTTTCTTTTTCTTTTTGCCTCTGTAATAATACTCTTATAGTGCTGCAAAACAGATGAGATCTCAATTTTTTCTCCGAAAGATAAGCTCCTAATAAGCTCTTTAGAAAGACTCTTAACATGTTCTTCCCACCTTGAAATGTCCTTATTAAGGATTTTAATTTCAAGACCGAAATTATTTCTTTTATCAAGAATATTGTCTCTAAAATGCATAAAACAATTTTAACATGCACTGATAAGTGTGAGAGTTTGAATTTTTCTTTCGCATTCGCATATAATGCCATGAAGAGTATGCATTTCTTCATAAATTGGTGCAAGGGACCATTGTCTCCTTCTGTAGAAATATCTCTCTTCATCAAGCTCAATAAGACTTTCTTTACTTCTTTTAATAGTGTTTTGGAGAAGACGAATTTCTTTTCCAAAGTTATTTTTTAAAAAAGGTATTACCATAAAAACCGAAAATTTACAATCATGATCATAATCATGGGGGTTAAGAGTCAAGCATTATGTCATCATTATCCTGATGACTTGCAGAGGCTGACTTATCAGGAAATTTTTCTGTCTCTTCTTCATCGCTTCCTTCCTCAGAAAGCTTTTGCTGAAGAAGTCTTCTGCTGGTGGTGGTGGAGCTTTAGCAGGCTCAAAGTTAATAATTCCTCTTTAAGAGAATACTGATTCCTCGAAAAATTCAAAATTTCCCACCATTTGATGAGAATTCTTCTTCCCAAATATGGGGTGCCCCTGAAGGACTTCGAGCTTCTTAATTGGAACGCTTCGTATGACAACATTTCATTTAAGAATCCAAGGCACTTGATAAAGTGTGGCAAACATGAGTTCTTTAAATTTCATGGACTGATTAGTCTCGCAAAAGTCTTCGAACACCTTCCTGACCTTATCAGGAAGAACGATGGGATTTAATCCCCATTCTGAAAACCAGAAAATGAACCACTGAGGAAATTTAGTGGTTTCACAGTCCCTGAATTGAAGGAACCAACTATGTTTAGCTTTTCTGTTTTCATAACTGAAAGCTCCCTTCCATGCTTTGATATAATCAAAGTAGTTGAACCATGGCTTATCACAGGTTCTTTTTTCTTTTGCGACTTCTCGGCAACTGTATAAGTCACCTTTCCATTCTTCTGGAGACATGACCTTTTTAATAAAGGCTTTGGAATAAGCCAATTCTATTCCTGCCCTGGTGACAGAATCAAAATCCACAGATTTTGTGGTGCTCAGTATAGCAAATTAATACTGAAATGCTTTTGGATAGAGAAAGGGGTCAGCAAACTCCCTCAAATAAAAGGTAGAAATTTCTCCTGGAGAGAGGTGAGCATATTTTTCTTCAACTGGGCAAATGCATTCAGTTGAGAGAGGAATGTATGGATAAATATACTCATTGGTCTGATTAGACCTGATTGCCAATGCATAGGCATCATCCCTAAGCCTCCTTTCTTTAGGAGTTTTTTCAAGGGTTTCAGCTTTAAGCTGTTCTTGTGTTTTTGCACATGCGGCCTTATAAGACTGCATTTGACGATCTCCCTTTGAAGGTTTATTAACCTTCTTTTTTCCTTTGTCAATTTGTCGATGCATGATTTTCCTGCAAAAATTCACGAGTTAGGAAGTCAGGTAAGGAATTATTACTTCCGTTAATAAACTCTATATCAAAATAAAAAACAGAGAGAATTCCCTGCCATCTCGCAAAAATTTGTTTAGATGCTAAAGTTTTTACATCCTTTTCAATGATATCCTTTGCAGATTTGCAATCAATCCTAATAAGGAATTTTTTATTTAATAAATCACTTTCAAATTTTTGAATACAGAGAACAAGAGAGAGAATTTCTTTCTTTATAGTAGAATAGTTTTTTTTGGCTCCTTGCCAGAATCCTGAGGTATATCTAACAAGAGTTTTATTATTATTAACTCTTTGTTTAAGTATTCCTCTGTATCCTAACTCGGAAGCATCAGTTTCGATAATTTTAAAGGCTTCTGGGTCAGCTATTGCTAAACAAGGAATTTCCTTGATTTTAGACTTTATTTTGATGGCAGCATTTGTATGGTCTAACGACCACACATGAGGGTTCTTTTTCAACCTTTCATATAAAGGTTTGGCATCAAGGGCAAGATCTTTGTAAAAGTCTACAACATAGTTTAGACTCCCCAAAAATCTTTGAAGTTGTGTTTTATCCTTAATTTCGTTTGGGAATTTTTCCCCAAAACAGATAAACCTATCAACAGGGAAAATAGTCCCTTCTTTAATAATATGTCCAAGAAATTTTATTTCTGTTTGAAATATTTTAACCTTCTTAGCCGATATAACTAGGCCATTAAGGATAACAGCATTTATAAATGCCTTGAGATGCTTAAAATGTTGGTCAATAGATTTTAAAAAGACCAGAATATCATCAATGTAGCATATACAGAATTCTGTGTATGCCTTAAATATATCATTCATGATATGTTGAAATTCAGAAGGAGCATTTTTATGCCCAAATGACATTACATTCCATTCATAATGTCCAAATGGAACAGTGAAAGCCGTTTTATATCTATCTTCTTCGGCAATTTGTATTTGGCAGAATCCAGATTTCATGTCAAATTTTGACATAACTTTGGTTGAATAAAGCCGATTGAGAAGATCCCTTTTATTAGGGATAGGATATCTAATCCATCTCAAAGCTTGATTGAGAGGTTTATAGTTGATAACAAGCCTTGGAACTCCTCTTTCAAGCTCAACAGCATTTTCAACATAAAATGCTGGACAACTCCAAGGGCTGTATGAGGGTCTAATTAATTCCTTAGAAAGTAAATCATCAACTTCCTTTTTACAAATTTCTAAATGTTTTGGACCCATTGCAATAGGTCTAGCCTTAGTAGGAATTGATCCTTCCTTGAAATCAATTTCATAAGGAAAGTGAACAACATGCTTCTTTCTTGCCCAAAAGGCGTTCGGAATATCCGAGCAGCATGTTTTTTCAATATGTTTTTTAACTTCTTCTATCCTTTTTAGGATATTCTTGTTTTTCAAAGCTTCATTAAGCTTTTTAAAACATAGTTCTTGAGAAAGTGAATTCAAGAAATTTTCTTTCAATTTTTTGCTGAAGAACATCAATCTCGTGATAATCCAAGTCCCTTGGCCTAGCGGTAAAGGGTGCTGGATACCGCGTCCATCCTGGAGGTCTCGAGTTCGAACCCTAGGTAGCGTAATTTGTCTTTCCTCCTTGTTATAGGAGTTGATTTGTAATTTCCTCCTTCATATATATGATATAAATATATGAAGTTAATTTAAAAAAAAAAAAAAAAAAACATCAATCTCGTGATAACGAGGTTGAGTAAGGAAATTAAAAATAATTTCCTGAGAATTGACCATACTAGTAATTCCTTTTTCATCAATGCTTTTGATTGGATAAAGCATATGAAGAAAAGGGTTTCCTAGGATGACTTCATACGAAAGATTTTTTACCATTATAAATGGCATTTCAAGACAAATTCCTTTATTGTATACTGCAGCATTTTCGAGCTTGTAATTAACCCAAAGCTTTTTCCATTTGCAGTATTCAATATTTCTGAAGTTTTGGAAAAATATCGGGATGAGATTAATCCTTCATTAATGCAATTTAAGTCTGCTCCAGAGTCAACCATAGCTCTTGCTTTGACATAAAATTCCTTTTGCACAATAATGGTAACCTGAATATACCATTTGTGAGTAATGACTTTATTAATCATATTAATAAAGGTCAAGGGATTTTCCTTGAATCCTGAGGATTTTGGCTCTTCTTGTTCAGAATCAGGATTATCTTTCTGATTTAATTCTAGCAAATATATTCTTTGCTTGAGATCAATTATCTCCTTTTTATAGAGCTAATTTCTCTAGTTAAATCGGCTGGGCTGACTTCCTTTTCTTTTTCTGAATTCTTAACTCTATCAAGAATTTCTTTTAAGCTATAAGCTTCTGGTTCGGGTTCTTTATATTTTTGTCTTTGATTTTCCGAACCATATTTCTCCATATATTTTTGGAGAGCTTCTTTTTTCTTTTTTGGATCAGTTACCTGATCGACTAATTCAAGAATAAAAGACTCTTCTTTGGATAGCATACATAATCCATTAGCTTTACAAAGAGTCTTATAATAGTCACAATTACCATTACAGTCTGACTCTTCATCTTCTGAATTTTCAGAAGAGTTATTGTCGCTAGCTGAAATAGCAGCAACTTTAAGCTCTTCATCAGACTTGGGAGGTCATGTGCAACCAAATCCTACCAACCTCCTCTTGCATCTTGTCACCCTTGACACGCCGGAGATATTAGACTCCATGGTGGCGCAGCCCCTTCTCGGAGACAAATGGCCGGCGGACCTAGCCGAAAATGCCGGACCAAACCTTGCCCTACCATGGACCTCCGGACCAACCCCCAAACCACCCTCGGTATCAAATGGCCCATCGGTCGAGGATTTCCCGCCCCTTGAACGAGGCCGGACCCGCAAAATCCGAGACGCCTTCGAAAGTGGTCGGCCACTTCCGAGCCAACCCCCACAGCCAGACGCCACACCACATCGAGCTACGTCAGGGCCCTCGGCCCCCGACAAGGCTGCCGAGACGACCGAGAACATGGCCTCGGTTGCGGACGGGAGGCCGGCCAAGGATGACACGCCGATGGTCGATATGTGCGAGCACCGTGGACCGCAAGCCTTGGTTGGAGCCGAACCACTAGGCAACGCTTGGGCGACGCGGCACAAGGCCTCAATGAGAAACTCCCAACCCGAAGGAAATGAAGATGGTACGCGGAACACAAGCGCACCCAAGAGCATGGCGGATATGGTTCGGATGTTGTCGAACATCGAAGGGCCGAAAGTGTTTGAGCCGGATAACATCCCAAATATTGGCTTTGCGACTACTTCCAATGGCATTCCAGCAATCTACTTCTCCGAATTGGAAGTCCAAAAACTAGCCTCGAGCATTGGGCACGCCATTGTGGGTAAGTTCTCCCAAAAAAAAAAAAAAAAAAAAAAAGTTCTCCCACTCTATACCCACTTCATACCAAATACAAAAGGCATTAGATAATATCAAATTCAATAGAGGTTTTACATGGAAATATATTAATGCTAAGCATATATTTGTTCAATTCGAGGATATGGCGGATTATGCCCGATTGCTTAGTGGTCCGAAAGGGACGCCGGTGTGGTTTATTGATCGGCATCCCATGAGGGTTTTCAAGTGGTCCCCGGATTTTGATGCGTATTGTGAGTCCCCGATCACGGCAGTTTGGTGCAACATCATTGGCCTCCCAATCCACCTTTTTTATCACGCCGCCCTCTTTGCAATCGGTAAATTGCTTGGAACCCCGATACAAGTGGATCGTGCTACGGCCAACAAGTCGAGACTTTCGTTTGCTCGCATTTTCATTAAGATTGACATCATGAAGCCACCTCCCGAGGAGTTCATCCTAGATATTTGTGGACGTGAGACGGTGCTAAAAGTGAAATGGGACAAGATACCGGCATATTGCATGGAATGTAGGCATGTAGGACACAAAAGTGAGGTGTGTTACGCGGCGGGCAATGGTGAGCGTCCCCCGAAGAAGAACTACAATAATGTAACACCGAGACAGCCACACCATGAGAGTCAAGGGGGAAGGGACAAAACGGAACAACCAAAAGAAATGGCTAGCACTAACGAGTGGAAACATCAAAAGAAAAACAAAGGGTCGAAGGGGCAGCCAATGGCCGGATCCTCGGCTAATGGCTCCGAGCCGAGGGAGTGGTCGGGTCCGGACATCATGGGCGAAGTGCATGGAAACTTTGACCTGGCTCCGGTTGTACGCGTCCATGAAGGTGGTGAGAGTTCCTATGGCCGAGAAACCTTCGTTAAAACCGTCGGAGTGCTTGCTAGCTCTACCCATCGTGGTGGTGAATTCCATGGAGCCACGAACGGGTACACGCCCTCATGACGAGGAGCGTTCACTTGTTGGAGAGGGGGCGCACGGGGAGCGGCAAGGGGCCGAGGGTCTCAAGCAGCCCGAAACGTCCTAAGCTCCAATCAATACTATTCTCTCATGGAGAATGAAGACTTCTTAGAAGATGATGATGAACTGGAGGGGGAGGGAGATAAAGAGGGGATTCCCCGAACCATCCCTTTAGCCGATGGGGAAGATCCCATGCTCATGCATGAGGAGGAATGCCTAGGAGAGGAGCGACTACGAATGGTGGAATTTCAGGGAGACCTCTCACGGTCACCGGGTAAGATACTTCCCCATTAATCATGTCTGTCAACTTTATGTTTTGGAACGTTAGGGGAGTTGCTAACGCGCCTACCCAAAATGTTCTTAAAAGATTAATTAAGACTCATAATATTCACATTCTTGCAATAATGGAGCAGCACACAAGCCCTAACCCGGAGAAGTTTTCAAAGGCTTTGGGGCTGGCTTTCCAAGGCTCGAATAGAAATGGGAAGATCTGGGTGTTTGTTGAGGAAGTGGCCAGCTTCGCGGCCGACAGAGATACGGATCAGGCCCTATCCGGCCGCTTTGGATCTCCTCGCCTTGCTAGCCACTTGTGTGTCTCGGTGATTTACGCAAAATGCACGAGGACCGAACGACTTCATTTATGGGATGAATTGAGGGAGTGCTCTATACTTTTGGAGGGTACACCCTGGATGATTGGAGGGGACTTCAATACCATTCTCTATCCGCGAGACATAGTAGGGAGTGACACATACCGCCAAGCTGAAATGGTGGACTTTGCGGAGGCCATTGAGGACTACAGGATACTAGACCCGGGATTTGATGGGTCGGAGTTCACGTGGGCCAAGAATGGCCTTTTTGAAAGATTGGATAGAATCCTTGTGAATGAACGATGGGCACAAACCTTGGAATCTACTCGGGTGACGAACCTGCCCCGGATTGCATCGGACCACGGGCCTGTGTTGGTAAGATGCAAAGTGACAAGCAACAACAGCGGGGGTAGGCCATTCAGGTTCCAAAACAAGTGGGTTAGGCACGAGGGATTTGAGGACCTTGATCGGGGAGATTGGAGCCAACCGACGGAGTCCGAAGGCCTCCTCAATAATGTAACACCGAGACAGCCACACCATGAGAGTCAAAGGGGAAGGGACAAAACGGAACAACCAAAGGAAACGGCTAGCACTAACGAGTGGAAACATCAAAAGAAAAACAAAGGGTCGAAGGGGCAGCCAAAGGCCGGATCCTCGGCTAATGGCTCCGAGCCGAGGGAGTGGTCGGGTCCGGACATCATGAGCGAAGTGCATGGAAATTTTGACCTGGCCCCGGTTGTACGCGTCCATGAAGGTGGTGAGAGTTCCTATGGCCGAGAAACCTTCGTTAAAACCATCGGAGTGCTTGCTAGCTCTACCCATCGTGGTGGTGAATTCCATGGAGCCACGAACGGGTACACGCCCTCACGACGAGGAGCGTTCACTTGTTGGAGAGGGGGCGCACGGGGAGCGGCAAGGGGCCGAGGGTCTCAAGCAGCCCGAAACGTCCTAAGCTCCAATCAATACTATTCTCTCATGGAGAATGAAGACTTCTTAGAAGATGATGATGAACTGGAGGGGGAGGGAGATAAAGAAGGGATTCCCCGAACCATCCCTTTAGCCGATGGGGAAGATCCCATGCTCATGCATGAGGAGGAATGCCTAGGAGAGGACCGACTACGAATGGTGGAATTTCAGGGGGACCTCTTACGGTCACCAGGTAAGATACTTCCCCATTAATCATGTCTGTCAACTTTATGTTTTGGAATGTTAGGGGAGTTGCTAACGCGCCTACCCAAAATGTTCATAAAAGATTAATTAAGACTCATAATATTCACTTTCTTGCAATAATGGAGCAGCACACAAGCCCTAACCCGGAGAAGTTCTCAAAGGCTTTGGGGCTGGCTTTCCAAGGCTCGAATAGAAATGGGAAGATCTGGGTGTTTGTTGAGGAAGGGGCCAGCTTCGCGGCTGAGAGAGATACGGATCAGGCCCTATCCGGCCGCTTTGGATCTCCTTGCCTTGCTAGCCACTTGTGTGTCTCGGTGATTTACGCAAAATGCACGAGGACCGAACGACTTCATTTATGGGATGAATTGAGGGAGTGCTCTATACTTTTGGAGGGTACACCCTGGATGATTGGAGGGGACTTCAATACCATTCTCTATCCGCGAGACAGAGTAGGGAGTGACACATACCGCCAAGCTGAATTGGTGGACTTTGCGGAGGCCATTGAGGACTGCAGGATACTAGACCCGGGATTTGATGGGTCAGAGTTCACGTGGGCCAAGAATGGCCTTTTTGAAAGATTGGATAGAATCCTTGTGAACGAACGATGGGCACAAACCTTGGAATCTACTCGGGTGACGAACCTGCCCCGGATTGCCTCGGACAACGGGCCTGTGTTGGTAAGATGCAAAGTGACAAGCAACAACAGCGAGGGTAGGCCATTCAGGTTCCAAAACAAGTGGGTTAGGCACGAGGGATTTGAGGACCTTGTTCGGGGAGATTGGAGCCAACCGACGGAGTCCAAAGGCCTCCTCAATAATGTAACACCGAGACAGCCACACCATGAGAGTCAAAGGGGAAGGGACAAAACGGAACAACCAAAGGAAATGGCTAGCACTAACGAGTGGAAACATCAAAAGAAAAACAAAGGGTCGAAGGGGTAGCCAAAGGCCGGATCCTCGGCTAATGGCTCCGAGCCGAGGGAGTGGTCGGGTCCGGACATCATGGGCGAAGTGCATGGAAACTTTGACCTGGCCCCGGTTGTACGCGTCCATGAAGGTGGTGAGAGTTCCTATGGCCGAGAAACCTTCGTTAAAACCATCGGAGTGCTTGCTAGCTCTACCCATCGTGGTGGTGAATTCCATGGAGCCACGAACGGGTACACGCCCTCACGACGAGGAGCGTTCACTTGTTGGAGAGGGGGCGCACGGGGAGCGGCAAGGGGCCGAGGGTCTCAAGCAGCCCGAAACGTCCTAAGCTCCAATCAATACTATTCTCTCATGGAGAATGAAGACTTCTTAGAAGATGATGATGAACTGGAGGGGGAGGGAGATAAAGAGGGGATTCCCCGAACCATCCCTTTAGCCGATGGGGAAGATCCCATGCTCATGCATGAGGAGGAATGCCTAGGAGAGGAGCGACTACGAATGGTGGAATTTCAGGGGGACCTCTCACGGTCACCGGGTAAGATACTTCCCCATTAATCATGTCTGTCAACTTTATGTTTTGGAACGTTAGGGAAGTTGCTAACGCGCCTACCCAAAATGTTCTTAAAAGATTAATTAAGACTCATAATATTCACTTTCTTGCAATAATGGAGCAGCACACAAGCCCTAACCCGGAGAAGTTCTCAAAGGCTTTGGGGCTGGCTTTCCAAGGCTCGAATAGAAATGGGAAGATCTGGGTGTTTGTTGAGGAAGGGGCCAGCTTCGCGGCCGAGAGAGATACGGATCAGGCCCTATCCGGCCGCTTTGGATCTCCTTGCCTTGCTAGCCACTTGTGTGTCTCGGTGATTTACGCAAAATGCACGAGGACCGAACGACTTCATTTATGGGATGAATTGAGGGAGTGCTCTATACTTTTGGAGGGTACACCCTGGATGATTGGAGGGGACTTCAATACCATTCTCTATCCGCGAGACAGAGTAGGGAGTGACACATACCGCCAAGCTGAAATGGTGGACTTTGCGGAGGCCATTGAGGACTGCAGGATACTAGACCCGGGATTTGATGGGTCAGAGTTCACGTGGGCCAAGAATGGCCTTTTTGAAAGATTGGATAGAATCCTTGTGAACGAACGATGGGCACAAACCTTGGAATCTACTCGGGTGACGAACCTGCCCCGGATTGCCTAGGACAACGGGCCTGTGTTGGTAAGATGCAAAGTGACAAGCAACAACAGCGGGGGTAGGCCATTCAGGTTCCAAAACAAGTGGGTTAGGCACGAGGGATTTGAGGACCTTGATCGGGGAGATTGGAGCCAACCGACGGAGTCCGAAGGCCTCCTCAATAATGTAACACCGAGACAGCCACACCATGAGAGTCAAAGGGGAAGGGACAAAACGGAACAACCAAAGGAAATGGCTAGCACTAACGAGTGGAAACATCAAAAGAAAAACAAAGGGTCGAAGGGGCAGCCAAAGGCCGGATCCTCGGCTAATGGCTCCGAGCCGAGAGAGTGGTCGGGTCCGGACATCATGGGCAAAGTGCATAGAAACTATGACCTGGCTCCGGTTGTACGCGTCCATGAAGGTGGTGAGAGTTCCTATGGCCGAGAAACCTTCGTTAAAACCGTCAGAGTGCTTGCTAGCTCTACCCATCGTGGTGGTGAATTCCATGGAGCCACGAACGGGTACACGCCCTCACGACGAGGAGCGTTCACTTGTTGGAGAGGGGACGCACGGGGAGCGGCAAGGGGCCGAGGGTCTCAAGCAGCCCGAAACGTCCTAAGCTCCAATCAATACTATTCTCTCATGGAGAATGAAGTCTTCTTAGAAGATGATGATGAACTGGAGGGGGAGGGAGATAAAGAGGGGATTCCTCGAACCATCCCTTTAGCCAATGGGGAAGATCCCATGCTCATGCATGAGGAGGAATGCCTAGGAGAAGACCGACTACGAATGGTGGAATTTCAGGGGGACCTCTCACGGTCACCGGGTAAGATACTTCCCCATTAATCATGTCTGTCAACTTAATGTTTTGGAACGTTAGGGGAGTTGCTAACGCGCCTACCCAAAATGTTCTTAAAAGATTAATTAAGACTCCTAATATTCACTTTCTTGCAATAATGGAGCAGCTCACAAGCACTAACCCGGAGAAGTTCTCAAAGGCTTTGGGGCTGGCTTTCCAAGGCTCGAATAGAAATGGGAAGATCTGGGTGTTTGTTGAGGAAGGGGCCAGCTTCGTGGCCGAGAGAGACACGGATCAGGCCCTATCCGGCCGCTTTGGATCTCCTCGCCTTGCTAGCCACTTGTGTGTCTCGGCGGTTTACGCAAAATGCACGAGGACCGAACGACTTCATTTATGGAATGAATTGAGGGAGTGCTCTACACTTTTGGAGGGTACACCCTGGATGATTGGAGGGGACTTCAATACCATTCTCCATCCGCGAAACAGAGTAGGGAGTGACACAAACCGCCAAGCTAAAATGGTGGACTTTGCGGAGGCCATTGAGGACTGCAGGATACTAGACCCTAGATTTGATGGGTCGGAGTTCACGTGGGCCAAGAATGGCCTTTTTGAAAGATTGGATAGAATCCTTGTGAACGAACGATGGGCACAAACCTTGGAATCTACTCGGGTGACGAACCTGCCCCGGATTGCCTCGGACCACGGGCCTGTGTTGGTAAGATGCAAAGTGACAAGCAACAACAGCGGGGGTAGGCCATTCAGGTTCCAAAACAAGTGGATTAGGCACGAGGGATTTGAGGACCTTGTTCGTGGAGATTGGAGCCAACCGACGGAGTCCGAAGGCCCCCTCAATTTCCAAATCAAACTTGCTCGACTAAAGAGAATCCTAAAGGTGTGGAACAAGGAGACCTTTGGGAACATCCATAACAACCTCAGGGATATGGAGGTGAAAATCGCACTGGCCCAAAGCGATTTCGAAGAAAGGTCAACCCCGGAGAACAGGACAGAGATCAATAGATGCATTGCCGAGTACATTCGACTCCTTAAAATGGAGGAGGACTTCTGGCGACAAAAGGCTACCCTAAGATGGCTAGGGGAGGGCGACAAGAATACTAAATTCTACCGAAGTTGGGTCAAACAAAAAAGGATCTGCATGCGCATCCACAAGATCAATGTGGGCGGTCGGGAGATCTCGGACGAAATGGAGATTAGAAGTTCGACGGTGGAGTTCTTCCAAGATCTCCTGGCCCCGGGGCCCCTCACTTTGTCCGAGCCAGACCTTGATTTGATCCATCAACTCCCACCCTTGGATGAAGTGGCTGCTCTTCCCGACCCCCCATCCGCAGAGGAAGTTAAAAAGGCTGTTTTTGACTTCTCCGGGGATAGTGCCCCAGGGCCGGATGGTTTCACGGCCTTGTTCTACCAGGCTTGTTGGGCGACGGTTGGGCCGGACGTGGTGGCGGCTATTGGCCAATTCTTCGGGGGTGCCTACCACCCACGTAGCGTCACGACCACAAACATTGTCCTCATCCCAAAAAAGCTTGTGTCGGAGTCGTGGAGGGACTACCGCCCCATTAGCCTGTGCAACGTCGTCAACAAGATTATCACAAAGATAATGTCGAAGAGAATGACTTCGCTCATCCCTATGGTTATCTCACCAAACCAGAGTGGATTTGTGAAGGGACGGCTCCTCAATGATAATGTCCTTTTGGCACAGGAGATGTTCCATGAGCTCTCGAGATGTGCGCCGGCCCCTAATGTCGCGGTAAAAATTGATATGGCTAAGGCCTACGACCGAGTACAATGGCCCTTCCTTTTGAAAGTGCTACACCGGATGGGTTTCCCGGCCACGTGGGTCTCTTTGATTGAGAGATGTGTGGGCTCGTGTTGGTTCTCGGTGCTGGTCAATGGCGCCCCCTCCGGGTTCTTTAAGTCCACCCGCGGCCTCAGACAGGGAGATCCAATATCTCCGACACTTTTCGTAATTGCAGCTGAGTACCTCTCGAGAAAATTAGACAAGCTCATTTTGGGAAAGAAAGAGATGACTTTTAGAGCTACTCGCCACTGCATGGAAATAAGCCACCTTGCCTACGCCGACGACATTGTGATATTCACACAAGCAGCGGAGGGACCTCTTAGGCGGCTGCGGACTTGCTTGGAGACATATGGCGGGGTTTCCGGGCAGCAGATTAACTTGGAAAAAAGCAACTTCTACATTTCCAAACATCATGAAGGGTGCGCCAACATTATACAAAATGAAGGAGGCTTCGCACGAGGTACTTTCCCATTTTTGTACCTTGGAGTTCCTATTTATCGTGGTGTCAAACGTACAGATATGTTTATGTTCCTTCGGGAAAAGATTGTTGCACGAATCTCGGGGTGGGCTCATCGACACCTCTCCTTTGGAGGTAGGCTTACACTTCTCCAAAGCACACTTGAAGCGGTGCCGCTGCATATTTTCCAGGCCATTGAACCAACATCCGGGGCCCTTAAGCAATTGGATCAGCAGATGGCCCGATTCTTCTGGGGATCGTCAACAGAGAAAAAAAAGACACATTGGATTGGGTGGGATCAGATCTGCCTCCCCACCCCTGAAGGGGGTCTCGGCATTCGTAAGACCAAAGAAGTCCTCCGGGCGTTCAGTATCAAACTTTGGTGGAGGTTCCGGGAGCAAAATTCACTTTGGGCTAGATACATGAAGGCCAAGTATTGTCATAAAAACTCCCTCCTTGCGACCTCCCCTTCGGGGAGAAGTAGCCCGACATGGAAGCGGCTAATGAAAGTGTGAAATCAAGCAAATCCGCACATTAGATGGGTGATCGGTCAGGGCGATGCCTACTTTTGGGATGACATTTGGCTTGGTGAATCTCCTCTTCGCGAGATCTGCCTTGACGATAGGGGAGCCTCATCGGCCAAGGTCTCGGACTACATTGGGGGTGGAACTTGGGATGAGGCTAAGTTACGTCAACTTCACAACCAGGCTGGAATGCCACAAGAGGTTATCACACAAATCCTCCATACCCCAATCGTCGCGGGAGAACCGGACGTCCCTCGATGGAAGCTTTCTCGGCTCGGGGAGTTCTCGCTCACTACGACCTGGGGGACTATCCGTACGCAAAGGCCGAGAATCCAAGGTCTCGACAACATTTGGAGGGCTGGCCTAACAAAATCTATTGCAATCTTCAATTGGCGATTATTGTCAAACAGGATACCGGTTGACTCCCCACCCCATTAAAAACGGTGGTAATACAAAACGCAGCGCTTGTGTGTCATTGACGGAGACCGGAAGGGTGAGGAAGAAGATTGTCTTTGAGTTCGATGAGCTTATTGCCGGAACTAATGGTGGAGGTAGCGCCATTGCCGGAAAAGACGGTTGGAGCTCCCTGCCCGGGGAGAGAGAGAAGGGCCGGTGGAAGAGAAAGGCACGACCTGGCCCTTTTGAAGCCTGCACCGGAGCGTTTGAGGTGGTGCCGGGAGTTCTCCCATTAATCGCGGGGGAGCTCCGTTTCTCCATGGGAAAAAAGGACGGCTCGGCCAGGCACCAGCTGGAAGTCGTGACCGGAACTCGGCTGGATGGTGCATTACCGGAGGTGAATGAGGCCGTTGCACAAGGGGTACTCCGGTCAACGCGCGTGGAGGCGGCTGCAAGTGCAGCTGTCTTGGACGAGGACTCATCCTCGAAAAGGAATGGTGCCAACATGCTTTTTGACCCACCCACTCTTGCTGCACCATTTCCGGAAAAGGATAGGCATGTACTAGCTAGTGAGACATGTGACTCCCTTATGGGTCAAAGCATCTTGCAATTCAAATCTGGTGATGGCACAAATTTCAAGGCCGAGGATAACAATGGAGGGGGTGAGGCCGGGCTCAACGGGACGCCGTCGGCGCCGGATAACCCGTCGGACCCGCCGGACGAGCTGCTGGACCAGGACAGGGACCAGCCGGAAATCCTACCCAAGCACTCGGCGCCTGAGGTAGGCATCGACGTGGCCTCCCCCGTTGGGAGTCCGCCGACGGTGGGTCACTCGCTGGAATTCATCACGGACAAGGCCGCTCAAGCCGAGACCCAACCTGTTGAGCCAGATCTAGATGAAAAGCCCGCGAACACGGGTGCCGGGCTGGATAGTGGAGGACCACCGAAATCTGACGCGGTGAACCTTGATGCTGATCACGACACGGAGATGGGGACATTCGGATGGTGTGAAGGGATCCCTTCGCTTACATTCTCAAACGAGGAAACAAAGTGCTTGGTGGACAAGGTAGGGCACGCCATTATCGGAAAGTTCTCCCACACCCTTCCAACACCACAACAAATCCAAAAATCCCTTTCCAACATCAACTTCGTCGATGAATTCAAATGGAAGTTCGTTAACGCCAAGCACATCCTAATCCAATTCCGTGATGTACGAGATTACGGCCGGATGCTCAATGGTCCCAATGGAGCGCCGGTTTGGTTTGTCGAGCATCACCCAATGCGGGTGTTCAAATGGACTCCGGAGTTCGACACATTTTTTGAGACACCTATTGCCGCCGTTTGGTGTAAGGTGGTGGGACTCCCGATCCATCTCTATGACCAAGTAGCCCTCATCGCGATTGGCAAGTTGTTGGGGAAGCCAATCCAAGTGGACCATGCGACCTTCAACCAAACCCGACTCACCTTTGCTCGGATGTGTATTGAGATTGATATCTCGACGCCTCCACCGGTGGAGATCATTCTCAACATCCTAGGCAAAGACACTAGGTACAAGGTGGTATGGGATCGGATTCCCCTATTTTGTGCGGAATGTAAGCATGTTGGGCACGTCAAGGAAACATGCCTTATCCTAGGGAGGAGAAAGGAGCAGGCCACCACGGATCCCACACCACTTCCACAACCCCGCCGACCCCACTCTGCGTCAAATCCCATCCGCCGGGAATGGAGGCTGAAAACTAACGTGCATGGCACCCACAACCCGGATCCGGGCCAAGGGTCTATGCCAAAGGGGGAGACCAAGCCGGGGACACACAAAGAGAAGAGCGGTGCGGAAGCGGCCCCTAGCTTGAAAGCAACACCGAGGGTGCAAGCCCAGGTAGATGACGATGGTTTCCAAGTGGTGTCTAGGAAGAAGAAAGGAAAGGTCCACGAAGGTGATGGGTACATCAGAGCTCTCCACAATGATAAGTTGCACCTTAAGGAGAACGTAGCAACGGTTACTTTTGGGGCCGACGACTCGGGTGCAAATGAGTCGGGCATTGGCTCAATGAGTGTATCATGTGGGTTCCTTAGCCGGGAAATGGAGGGCTTCATCGAGGACCTCGATCCGGGAGGGGTTGTCCCATGTGGGGGCACCCCTATCGCGGGCCTCAACTAGGTGACGGACTTAAGTTTTTGACGATGCGTTGGCTGCATCATTATAATTGTAATAGGGATGCTAAGAGCACTTAGGTGACCACCCTAGTTTATTGGGAGGCCCTCGTTGTACTCTAATTGGTCGTGGTGAGCCGTCACTTTTGGGCGGCTCAATGGTTGTTTGTTTTGGCTGCAATTGCTGTTGGTAATGCACAGGTGTGGGTCCGCCTTAACCCTCCACCCTCGGGGTGCTTTAATGGAAAAAAAAAAAGGATACCAGTTGACTCCAAGCTCCAATGGAGGAAGATTGAGCTTGCGTCGAAGTGCCAATGCTGCCCACGGAGGCCTAACACCGAGTCCCTTCAACATCTCTTCATCCGAGGGTGGGGAGCAGCATGTGTCTGGAGGGAGTTCGACGGTTGGTTCGAAGGCTCGGCCCCATCTCTTAGGGTGAACGACACCATCCCGGACAGGTTGCAAGTGTGGTCCGCTAGGACCCAACAGCATGATAGGAGACACCTTAGTCGAGTCATTCCATACCTCATTCTGTGGTTCCTTTGGGCGGAGAGGAACAGGAGTCGACATGAGCAAATTCAGTTCAAACCGTACAACGTTGTTTGGTAGGTTCACATGTTCATCCACAACAACATGACCAATGGTCACATCAAGCCGAAGCATTGGAAGGGAGTGAAACTCGGAATGAGCCCTCCGAATCACCCCGAGACAAGGGGGCCGAGACCGTTAGTTATGCCGGTTAAGTGGCACCCCCCGGAACGCACATGGATCAAGCTTAACACGGATGGGGCGTTCTTTGAGGCAACAAACAAGGGTGGCGGAGGGGGTCTTGTTCGGGATCACAATGGGAAATTACTTGCAGCATTTGCAACCCCCCTCGTCGTTCAATCGGCTCTTGAGGCCGAGCTCATGGCTATACACTATGGGTTGGAGGTAGTGAAGGCGTTCAACTTACCCATATGGATTGAATCAGATGCGAAACAAGCTATTAAGTTGCTCAATGGCACGACTTGGGGCCCGGCACAAGTTCGCCGCGTCATGGCCCTTTTGCATGGCTTCAAACGTGGACATATTTTCCGGGCCACCTTCATTCATAGGGAGGGCAACAAAGCGGCTGATATGCTCGCCAAAATGGGAGTGGAACAAGATAATTTTCAACAAATGTCCCCACAAAATGTTCCAAGAAGGATTAGAGCCATCATCCGGATGGACGAAATGGGAGTCCCCAATCTTCGGGTGAGAGATGATGAACGAGAGTAGCACGAGGCACGGAAAGTGGTCACCGATCTTGCTTTGTACCGGACGCCGTAGAGTATGTGGGTGTCGGTCCATCCCCGGATTGACCCCTATTTACTCTTGTGGTGTTTTTGTAATAGGGTGTGGTGTAAATTGTTTTTGTCACTCTAGCTTTAGAAAGATTGGTCCTCTTGTAATCAAGTAATGGCTTTTTGTTGATATATAGGGATGAGGGACCCACGAACCCTCCACCGTGAAGGTGTTTGATTAAAAAAAAAAGCTCTTCATCAGATTCTGATATAAGAATCTTTTCAAGGGATTTCTTTAATCCTTTGTCAATAGATAGACTATTGATTTTCTTTTTCATTTTACACTTATTAGCGTAATGTCCTGGTCTGTGACATTTGTAGCAGACAGGGGGTTTTCTTCCTTTGGATTTTTCTTCATCCCTAAAGGATGACTTATGAAAAGATTTTCTTTTCTTTCTTTTGAAAGGATTTTTGGAAGATTTATAAACCTTTCTCTTCTTTTCAGAGGTTTGATGGGGAAAAGTTTGTAAGCCCAATTGCTCACAGAAGTCTCCAACGACCATCTTTCCCATAACCTTTTCTTTTCGAAATTGTTTATGTAATTTTATTTCATTACACAAGTTGATTCCTTCAGAAATAAATTTTTTTTATTTTATTTTTAAAAAACACTTTTACGGTGGAGGGTTCGTGGGCCCCTCATCCCTATATATCATTGAACGACAATTTACAAACTCATGCCCAAAAGTGACATGTAAGGAATAGATCAATGTCACGACCCAATGTGACGGACACCCATCTATACCTCGTACACAATGAAACGACTATCCAAAACCTAACAACTTTGGTCTAATTTCCTGCCTATCCATTGTCGTCTTCTTCCCAGTGGATGTTCGGCACTCCAAGCCGTTCAAGGCGAACCATGGATGTTAGTAGCCTAGGAGCGGCCTCTATATTTATCTCTTGATGATGCGGCGATTCCTTTCCCAATTTAGCTAAGTACCCGGCCACCTTGTTGCCTTCCGGATGAACATAGTTGATTATGAACTTACCCTCCCTCATAATGCCTTGGATTCGTACCATTGTGTGTCGACATGCTGCCGGTCCCCAATCCCTTGACTCAATAGCTGCCCTAGCTTGATGTGAACTTGACTCTACCCAAATCAATGCGCCTCGCCTCTCGGCAAATGCCATACCTCGGTGTATGATTTCGAGCTCGGCCTCTAGCTCGGAGTGTGCACCGATCGGCGTATGGAAAGCCCCCACCATATTACCGAGATGGTCTCGGATGATCCCACCTCCACTGGCTCTGTCCGTTGTCGCATCTTGTCACGACCGCCCATGCAAGGGGTACCACAAACGCGGCGATCGTGACCGACATGCATGGATTACAAATTAAAAAGAACAACTTAATTAATTTGAAGAAAGGAAAACAACTTAGTTTAAAGATTTTAAGGTCATATTTTTTTTGAAAAGACATAAGATAAAATACTTTTAAAAAAAGACAATGGGAAAAATTAGACTTAAGAAATATAATAACTAAAAACTAAAGTAGAACAAGCACTTAACTTAAATCTCGGAGAATACCATTTTCAAAAGACAACGTAGATGCACGTTTAAATCCTAACACCACCATACATGTTCCAACACCAAAACGAAAAGCTTAAGGTCTTAAGACATAAATTAAAACATAGCAGTGGATAAAAGGTTTCAAGGAGAGTCAAGGATCACGCCTATGTATGACGACACAACGTATCCTAGGGTCTTTAGCCAGCTCAACATCCACCGCAACATCCCGCCAATCCCAAGAAACTGCGGATTTCACTTGGCGTTTTCGGCGATTTCCAATTCTGTACGGCCTCGACCTTCGCTGGGTCTACTTGAATCCCATTTGCCGCCACAATATGACCAAGAAAGTTCACTCGAGTCAACCAAAACTCACACTTACTAAACTTGGCATAAAGTTTCTCCCTTCGCAACGTTTCCAACACTGTTCGTAGGTGCTGTCCATGCTCCTCTTCGTTCCTCGAGTATACCAACACGTCGTCGATAAAGACTAACACAAACTTGTCAAGATACTAGTGAAAAACTTGGTTCATCAAGTCCATGAAAACGGCTGGGGCGTTGGTCAGCCCAAATGGCATCACGACGAATTCATAATGGCCATAACGAGTGCGAAAAGCAGTCTTAGGCACATCCTCTCGTCGGACCTTTAGTTGATGATACCCTGATCTCAAATCCATTTTCGAGAATACGCCCGCTCCTCGAAGTTGGTCAAACAAGTCGTCAATTCTTGGCAGTGGGTACTTATTCTTCAAGGTCATCTTGTTAAGCTCACGATAGTCGATGCACATCCTCATCGTTCCATCCTTCTTCTTAACGAACAAAACTGGCGCTCCCCATGGTGATACTCTGGGTCGAATAAAACCCAAGTCTAACAGTTCTTGTAACTGTACCTTCAACTCGGCCAACTCCTTAGGGGCCATTCGGTATGGTGCCTTTGACACTGGCTCCGACCCTGGTTCCAAATCAATAGTGAACTCCACCTGTCTGTCAGGTGGCAGTCCTGGCAAAGCTTCGGGAAACACATTGGGAAAATCTCGCACTACTTCCACGTCTTCCACTTTCAACTCCTTCCTTTCCTCCCCATTCAAGTACACCAGATATGCCGGACGCCCTTTTCTTATCATCGTAGTTGCTTGCAAAGCAGAGATTATGGAGGTTCGTCTGTTCATGGAGATCCCATATAAGATAGCCGGCTCTTCGCCCGGGGCTTGAAAAGAAATCTGTCTCTCTTTACAGTGAATCGTTGCGTGGTTCTCGGTATGCCAATCCATTCCCAAGATTATATCTACATTCTCCAAAGGCATAACGTGCAAAAGTTGGGCCACTACTTCTAGTTCTCCTAACACAAACTCTATGTTCGAGCAAGTTCTCACAATGTCAATCAATCCTCCAACCGGTGAAGACACATTCAAATTCGATTCAAGCATTGCAGTAGGGAGTTCGAAGGCATTCACACATGACATGGAAATAAAAGAATGCGAAGCACCCGTATCAAACAGCACAATAATAGGCAGTTGTTGGAGCTTTCCCATACCTGCCAAATTCTCCTTGCCCTTGCTGGCTTGGGGTTCCTGCCCTTGGTTTCCTTTGAGTGCGTACGCCCTTGCTTGCTGTGGGGCCACTTGTCGGATTGGTTGAGGCTGTTGTGGTGGTTTCTGTCCCTGCCCATTCTTCACTCCACCTTTGTTGTTGTTTGGGCACTCTCGAGACATGTGCCCGTTTCCACCGCATGCATAACACCGAATGCCTCCAACTCGGCACTCCCCAACATGATGCTTGGAGCACCGATTACAGTAGGGTGTTCTCTGCGGGTTTCCCCTCTGATGTGGCATAATTTGGCGCCCATGATTCTGCGGTTGCCGAAAAGTGGAGAAACGCCTCTTGTTGTCAAAAGGAGCTCGGTTTCCCTCCCATTTCCTCTTGTCTCTAAACTTCGCTTGGGGTGCAGGTGGGGTAGGGTTTGTTGTCCTCTCATTCTTGGGCAGTGCTTCCTCCACATCTAAGGCACAGCCCAACACCTCGGAATAATGAATTCCCCTCCGACTAGCCACTGCTACCCTTATCTCTGTCCTAAGGCCGGAATGGAACTTCGCAGCCATCTTCTCGTCTGTATCCACCAATTCTGGTGCATAACGCGTCATCTCACATAGGGTGCGGTCGTACTCTGTGACCGTCATACTTCCTTGCTTCAACGTGTGGAACTCCACTACCTTCGCCCGCCGATCTCTTTCCGGGACATACTTGTTGTAAACCTCTTCCTTAAAATCCTCCCAAGTAAGCGCCTCACGGCGAGCGGGGTCCATGGTTCTCTTCTTTGTTTCCCACCAAAAGTCAGCGGGTCCTGTCAGCTGATAGGTCACGCAAGCCAGGCGTTCTCTGTCCGTGCATCCCATAAACTCAAAGATACGCACAATGTCGCGCACCCATGCCTCCGCCTTCGGGGGCTCTCCCAACGCATCCAACTTGGGTGGGTTCTCTTTGCGAAAGGCTTTGATGTACTCCCTTTCGTTTGGTTGGGGTAGAGGTGGTGGTGGAGGCGGGGGTGGATTCCCGACACTTCCTTTCGTCTGTTCCCCCACATTGTTCCCCACATTCTGACCACGTCTACGTCTTGGGGGCATGTTGATCTAAAACACAGGTTAGCACCGTTGTGAGTACATCGTTAATAAAACATCATCGCTTTCATGCACGCGTACGATACGATAAAACACAAGTACTTAAAAGCACGTGAAAAGGGAACTTCCATAAATAACGTGGAAAGGGAAACAAAAGCATTCGTTCGAAAAAAAAAGGGTACTACTTCCAACGTCTTAACAACTTAAGGGAAAAGAAACAACATCACCCATCTATCTAGTGCTAATATCCTCCTCCGAGTATTCTTCCTCTTCCGGGTCCTCTTCCTCTTCTACGTGGTACTCATCAATCATACGGAGATCTTCTTCGTCATCCATACTATCATCCGTGTTAACATCCACGTAGTCATTTTTGAAACCCGGGACCATGCCTTCTTGTGGTACGGCTTCTCTTACTGCCGTTGGTTTAACCTCGATCACATCTTTGTCTTCCCAAAAGGTCTCATCTTCTTCTTTCTCTGTCGATGGTGGTTGCTCGGAACGTGAGTCGATCAAGGCACACGTTAAGGCCTTTAGAAAACCTTTCATGTCGCCAGCCATCATCTGGTTTCTTGGTTCGTACCATGTGAACCGACTGGCTGTTGTTTCCATCCAAGGCTCCCAATTGTCGGGCATCAACTCAATTAGTCTTCTTATGCCCCCATAGGCCGTTGCATGGTACCCGCAGACATCTCGCCATAGGGTCTCAAAACGGGCAACAACCTCTCTCAAGGCTTTGCCTTCTTCTCTCTCATAGTGGTCGTAATCGTATATCGCTTGTCGCATTCTGGCACTATACTGACTGCTCTTAAGCGCGGTTCGTTTGGTTCGTACCATCTACGTGGAGACGAAAATTTTCTTTTAAAACACCAAATTGTATTATTGTTTGAAAAAGTTGTTAAGTTTGACGCGTGGTTTGAAAATTTGTTGTTGTCTTAACGTATTCATACCATCTCGATATCACATTTGGTACATACAATACATGTCTTAATTGTCATGTCAACCATACTTGTATTTCACGCAATCATGCTATTACAACATCATATTTACGCACATAATGCATGCTTAAATTATCTTACCGATCATGCTCATATAATCATTCCATTACGACTCATCCTTATGCATATCATTCATTCACATGCATAAACTTGTCAACGTCATATCATATCATCATCCATTTCATGCATCTATCTTGCATACTTTCAACAATTTAAACATACCTCACTTTCATCGGTTGAGCGTGATGCTTGGATGTTGAGCCTTCGTGACACTTCTAGTCAAATAAGGGTTCACTAACTTAGACCTAAAGTGAAAGAAGACTCTCGGACCAGAGCGAAAGAACAAAGCTCTGATACCACTCTGTCACGACCGCCCATGCAAGGGGTACCACAAACGCGGCGATCGTGACCGACATGCATGGATTACAAATTAAAAAGAACAACTTAATTAATTTGAAGAAAGGAAAACAACTTAGTTTAAAGATTTTAAGGTCATTTTTTTTTGAAAAGACATAAGATAAAATACTTTTAAAAAAAGACAATGGGAAAAATTAGACTTAAGAAATATAATAACTAAAAACTAAAGTAGAACAAGCACTTAACTTAAATCTCGGAGAATACCATTTTCAAAAGACAACGTAGATGCACGTTTAAATCCTAACACCACCATACATGTTCCAACACCAAAACGAAAAGCTTAAGCTCTTAAGACATAAATTAAAACATAGCAGCGGATAAATAAGGTTTCAAGAGAGTCAAGGATCACGCCTATGTATGACGACACAACGTATCCTAGGGTCTTTAGCCAGCTCAACATCCACCGCAACATCCCGCTCAACCTGCAAAATTTTTAAAAGAAATTGCAGGGCTGAGTACTTGTTGTACTCAATGGGCTCATGCCGAAAACATTTATCAAGTTATGTCATCCATACCAGTGATCTCGAGTTTTATACGCAGTAAAGAAATTATCACGAGAACACCAAAAATGTTTCATAGACTGGCCAGTCAAATAATCTCCCCACTTTTCACATCAATCCATCAATCACAATCACAGTGCGACGAAAGTGTGGCCACACTATTCGCCCACGAGACCGGCCGACTTGCAAGGGCGGCTCACGATCCCACCAGTGTACACAGCCCGATAGGGTTTACGGCCCTACTCGGACCCGAATTCGTTTCACAAAACAGCCATATAGCCTAACGGAGTAAACTCATACGAACTAGGCATCAGGCACACAATCTCATAACAAAACAGTCCATGGCATGACATAACAGTTAAACCACCCTTATATCTCCACATAATATTTTTTGGAAAAGTAAAGAGGTTTGAAAAGAAAGCCCACCTCGTTCTCTTAGCAAAATCACAACCCAACTTAGCAACTCTCGATCCTCGAGTTCACGAGTACCCAACACCCTTGTCAACGACAACACAAGTCAGCCTCACACAACATTATTTACTATGCATGTCCTATCGTTTTCCTCAATTTCCCAAACCCAACATACATCTCAAAGGTGTAAAACACACGTAACACATTTCAACTTATCACAAGTGATTTCAACATTTAGGCACATTCCTTGGACATACATGCATCATACAATACTTTTAAACTTGAGAAATAAGTGTCATTTAATCAAGGCAGAAAACTGGCAGAATTGCGCGACCGTTTTGTAAAAATCACTTTAAATTCATCTGACCTCAAAACATGCTAAATTTTGGTCACGATACAGAGGACACATTCAAGTTCATCCATGAAAATTTTCATATCGAAATCACGTCATTTAGTCAGTCATATCACATATTGAACTCTCTGGTCGGAACATACAATTTCTGACAGTATTGCGCAGTTCATTTGAAAAATTCACCATAAATTCATACGATGCCCAAAAAGGCTGAAAATTTAACACGACTCAGAATACACTTCCACTTTTCATATAGTTCAAGAATCACATCAATCGGAGGTCATTTGGTCAGTCAAACAGAAAACGAAACATTCATGGCGAGAACTCACGTTTCTGGCAGATTTGCGCAGTCAACTTCAAAAATTTATTTAAAATTCATTTTTCGATAAAACAGGCTGAAATTCACACGAGACACAGAAAACACCTTGAAGTTTACTCAGTATAAATTTCGTAGCAAAATTCGTTCGTTTGATGGGTCGAACACAGATCATAAGTCACTGGTCGTGCATCACAGATTTCTGGTTCAAATTCGAAAATAGGGTTTTTAAACATCCACAACAAAACACCGATTCTTCATGCTCGAGAACACACATTCATGCTCACACGTTCCTCATTCACATATTTGCATACAAACACATATCAATCACAAATTTTTCGATCCAACACCCATGATTTCAACCAACAATGAAAAAAATCAAACAAGTTCTTACGAACACACAATTTCCCTCCCGTTAAAACTTGCGATCTATCAAACCTACACTCTCTACATGCATGTAGGACTCAAAACATGGTTCAAAAGAGAAGGAGGAGGAAAAGTGTGCGAATATACCTTCCTTTGACAAAACGAATCGGTAGAAACGTAGAATGGAGCGATTCGTCGGAGGTTCTCGAAGATAACTTCAACGGATTGCAAGAACAAGGGTTGGATGGAGGATTTTTGGAGATGGGAGAGTGGGAGAGATGAAGAACCGTGTGGGAGAGGGAGAGAGTGAAGTGGACGAAAATTTTGGGGAATGGGGGCTAGGGTTTGATAACTTTGTATTTATTTGCTAGGTTTAAGTCCATGAATGAATTAAATAAATAAATTGTGGGGAATTAAAATATAGGCCAATGAATAAAAATCCCACAATTATAAAGAGCCTAATTTTCGAAAATTATGGCTGCAAATTAATAAGGGATTATTTGATACTTACTTGGAGAGAAATAAATGCACAATTT
>NC_056042.1:16862560-16937153 GCF_004379255.2 Salvia splendens
CCGCGCCATAAGTAATCTTCATCGGTAAGAAGTGCGGGCTTTTAGTAAGTCGATCAATGATTACCCAAATCGCGGTGTTGCCCTTCTGTGACTTTGGCAAACCCGTCACGAAATCCATAGCTAGATGCTCTCACTTCCATTCGGGAATCTCAAGAGGTTGTAACTTCCCATATGGCCGTTGGTGTAAGGCCTTCACCTGTTGGCATACTAGACATCGTTCCACATTTGACGCCACGTCCCCTTTCATTCCATTCCACCAAAACCGTTGCTTCAAATCCCGATACATCTTCGTGCTTCCGGGGTGTGCGGTGTAAGGCGTGTCGTGCGCTTCACTCAAAATCTCCTCCTTTAGCGCCTCATCGCTCGGCACACACAAACGTCCATCGAACGTCAAAGCATTATCCGCCTCCTCGCGGTAATGATTAAGCTTTTCGGCTCTCACCTTTGCACGTAACTCCTCCAACTTTCCATCACGTCGTTGGGCTTCTATGAGCTTGGTTCTCAATCTGGCTCAATCACTAGCGTCGCTAATCTTGCTTCTACCGTCTCAGGAGCTTTCACTATTTCCAATCTCATCTTGTCAAACTCGTGAATCAACGCTTCCTCTTGCGTTAGGAAGTAAGCCAATTGTGGTTGGTTTTTCCTACTCAAAGCGTCGGCGACCACATTCGCCTTGCCCGGATGATAATTAATACCACAATCATAATCCTTCACGATCTCTAACCAACATCGTTGTCGCACGTTTAGTTCCTTTTGCTCGAAGAAGTACTTGAGACTCTTGTGATCGGTGTAGATTTCACATCTCACTCCATAGAGATGATGTCTCCAAATTTTCAGTGCGTGCACCACTGCTGCTAACTCCAAATCATGCGTCGGAAAATTCAACTCATTCGGTCTCAACTGTCGGGAAGCATATGCTATCACCTTCCCATCTTGCATCAACACGCATCCTAGTCCTACTTTCGACTCGTCCGTATAGACGGTGAAGTCCTTGTCGGGTTCTGGTACCGCTAGGACTAGGGCTGTAGTCAATTTCTCCTTCAACAGTTGGAAACTCGCCTCACACTCTGGCGTCCAAACCACCTTGATTCCCTTCTTTAGTAGTTGCGTCATCGGTCTCGCAATCTTAGAGAATCCTTCGATGAAGCGTCGATAATATCCCGCCAATCCCCAGAAACTGCGGATTTCACTTGGCGTTTTCGGCGACTTCCAATTCTGTACGACCTCGACCTTTGCTTCTCATTTCGCAACGTTTCCAACACTGTTTGTAGATGCCATCCATGCTCCTCCTTGTTCTTCGAGTATACTAAAACATCGTCGATGAAGACTAACATGAACTTGTCGAGATACTCATGGAAAACTCGGTTCATCAAGTCCATGAAGACAGCCGGGGCGTTGGTCAGCCCAAATGGCATCACGACGAATTCATAATGGCCATAACGAGTGCGGAAAGCAGTCTTAGGCACATCCTCTCGTCGGACCTTTAGTTGATGATACCCTGATCTCAAATCCATTTTCGAGAATACGCCCGCTCCTCGAAGTTGGTCAAATAAGTCACCAATCCTTGGCAGTGGATACTTATTCTTCAAGGTCATCTTGTTGAGCTCACGATAGTCGATGCACATCCTCATCGTCCCATCCTTCTTCTTAACGAACAAAATTGGCTCTCCCCACGGTGACACACTGGGTCAAATGAAACCCAAGTCTAACATTTCTTGCAACTGTATCTTCAACTCGGCCAATTCCTTAGGGCCATTCGGTATAGCGCCTTCGATACTGGCGTAGACCCTGGTTCCAAAACAATAGTGAACTATAATTGTCTGTCAGATGGCGGTCCAGATAAAGCTTCGGGAAACACAACGGGAAAATCTTTACTACTGCCACGTCTTCCACTCTCAAATCCTTCTTTTCCTCTCCGTTCAAGTACACAAGATACGTTGGACGCCCTTTTCTTACCATCGTGGTTGCTTGCAATGCAGAGATTATAGAGGTTCGTCAGTTCATGGAGATCCCATATAAGATGGTCGGCTCTTGCCCGGGGCTTGAAAAGAAATGTGTCTCCCTTTACAGTGAATAGTCGTGTGGTTCTCGGCAAGCCAATACATTCCCAAAATTATATCAACGCTCTCCAAGGCATGACGTGTAAAAGTCGAGCTACTACTCTTAACTCTCCTAACATAAACTTTAGTCAAACAGTCTTAACTTGGATATGAATCGATTTTGAAATATAACAATTGGTTGTGATCATCCCCACGAAGCTTGAAAGAACATAAGATAGGTCATCAATATGGGATGAAATCAAATAAATGTCAATTCTCATAGTAGGCTACCAAAGGATAATTCAGTTATTCGACCAAATTTGAAAGGTCCACACATCAATGGATAATGACTTAAAGGGTTGAGAAAAGAAATGATCAGTTGCATGAGGTACTGATCATGGTTCAAGGAAAATCATAATATGGACTGACAAAATCACATCAATGGGTTCATAAGTTTGTGAAAGGCAATCAAAGTCAAATGGGCTATTGAAAACAAAAATCAAGTGGATTAAGTTTGTTAAGGCAAGGAACATAATGTAGGCCTTAACTTTGTTTTGTAGAAAGAAAGGTCCTATTATGGAAAGGGTACATATAGTGGAACTGAACCAAAAGAATTTCACTCTGTAGGAAAGAACTTGACATAGACATGGTGACCAAATGAAAAGTTGAACAAAAGTTCCAAGAGAATTATCCCACAGAAAACATGTCTGCGAAACGTGATTGTATTGAAGGACATAACTGCAAGCAGTCTTAGGAATGAAGTTCAATAGCAAAGGCTCACAAAGTCAAAATATTGTTCGTATAAATAATAAGTCAAAGAAGACTACAATCAATCCAATTGTCCAAAGTTATGAAGGCAACACCACTTTCCAAGAATTGAAAGTGAGTTATGACTCAATGGAGGAAAAGAAATAATATGCATCACTTGCAAGGGGTGAATGAAACAAGCTGTTAAATAGACAATGGCTCACGGCTATTTGAAAGGTCCTGAAAGATAACTTCTTATAATCCAAGTAAGAACTGTTGATTAGAATAGTTTATTCCAGCTATTAGAGTCGCACCTCCTTGTTCATCTTTCGCAAGCCGAAACTGGTAACGTCGCTCTAAGAACTGTGGATTCCATGCTGAGATTCTTCATGTCATTGCCGCTAATAATGATAGTCGGAATCCATATCTTCATAAAATCCTTTGCATATCATAATGACTATCCTCGTTGGACATTGTTATCATCCTCGTGCTCCTTACAAGGGTATGAAGATCATCTCCCTCGTGCTTCCACTTACGCAAGATTAAACTATACTATTTTAAATCGCGAGTATGATCGCCCGTCGTTGCATGAAAATATCTCTTATCATCGGTTCTTCTTGTCTCGCACCTTGACTTAAGCGTTTGCCTAAACTCTCATATTCTCGTACGTTTCATTGCTCGGAAAAGCAATTGTTAAGTTTTCAACTTAGAACTACGATTCGCGCGGTCAACTAGGCTTATATTTTAGGTACTCTAAGTTCACAACACAAATCATCATCTCATAGATCATCATCTACTTCAGTTTACGTCATTCATACCTCAAGATAAACACACCACATTTTCACATCCCATAGCAAAACACTTTCGAACTTCACATTATATTCAAAATTTTTGAAACAAAATTTCTTTACACTTTCACACTTTCCAAATTTTTTTTTTCCACATCTCAATTTTAAGGTAAAAGTTTTGACTCAAACTGAAACGTACTTTCGCATCAACTTTCATCACTCTTATAAAACACTCCATAGAATGACGCATCATACTTCGCACCTCATAACATACATAACATCACACTTCCATGGCTCAATTTTTCAAATGAAAAGGTAATTTTAATTTTTTTTTAAACAATTCATAAACACAACATTTTCCATTGATCAATTAATTTTCCCAAAAGAAAGAACTTTCACAACATAAACATTTTTCCTCAATCAAACTCCACTAGAACAACTAGTCATTAATATTACAAAACATCAACCACAAAATCATTTTTCTTTTTCTCTTTTACATATCAAACCATGCAAATCTTTCAAAACTCATAACACATTTGTATTCCAAACAAACACTCATGCACTTCACATATACGTTTGAAACAACATTTTATTTTAAATTGTTTTTTTTTTTCAATTCTCAAAACAACTCATCAACCTTCATCCTTCATGTAAAACACTCCATCATCCTATGCTCATATGCTTTTGTCATATCACTTACACACACATAACACATACATAGGTCATCATGCCAATCTTGCTCATATCTCACATACTCATACCATACCAATATCATGTTCGTACATACAACACGTGCTTAAATTATATTGTCATATTCCACATATTCATACTATCACGATATTGTATTCACATTATACACGTGTTTAGATCATCATGCCAATCATGCTCACATTCAACTTCTTTATGTCATCACATCATTTATTCACGAATTTCAATCATGAAAATCACATCATCACGTAATTACTTGCTCATGCATTCTTTTGCCCAAAACATCCTCATCATATCGTCAATTTTATACATCGTTCACACATTTCATCAACAACTTAAAACATACCATACTTTCCTTGGTTGAGCTTGATGCTTTGGATGTTGAGGCCTTCGTGACACTTCCAGTCAAAAAGGGTTCACTAACTTAGACTCAAAGTGAAAGAAAACTCTCGGACCAGAGCAAAAGAACAAAGCTCTAATACCACTCTGTCACGACCGCCCATACAAGGGGTACCACAAACGCGGTGATCGTGACCGACATGCATGGATTAAAATTTTAAAGAACAACTTAATTGAATTAAAGAAAGGAAAACAACCTACTTAAAGATTTTAAGGTTTTATTTTTTTTTTGAAAGGACATAAGATAAAAAAGAATACTTTTAAAAAGGACAACGGAAAAGTTAGACTTAAGAAATACATCAATTAAAAAATTTAAGTAAAACAAGCATTAAACTTAAATCTCGAAGAATACCATTTTTAAAATGCAACGTAAAACTTGTTTAAAAACTCATCACCACCATACATGTTCAGACACAAAAACATAAAGATTAAGGTCTTAAGACACAATTTAAAACATAGCAGCGGATAAATAAGGTTCAAAGAGAGTCAAGGATCACGCCTATGTATGACGACACAACGTATCCTAGGGTCTTTAGCCAGCTCAACATCCACCGCAACATCTCGCTCAACCTGCAAAATTTTTAAAAGAAATTGCAGGGCTGAGTACTTGTTGTACTCAATGGGCTCATGCCGAAAACATTTATCAAGTTATGTCATCCATACCAGTGATCTCGAGTTTTATACGCAGTAAAGAAAATATCACGAGAACACAAAAATGTTTCATAGACTGGCCAGTCAAATATTCTCCCCACTTTTCACATCAATCCAACAATCACAATCACAGTGCGACGAAAGTGTGGCCACACTATTCGCCCACGAGACCGGCCGACTTGCAAGGACGGCTCACGATCCCACCAGTGTACACAGCCCGATAGGGTTTACGGCCCTACTCGGACCCGAATTCGTTTCACAATACAGCCATATAGCCTAACGGAGTAAACTCATACGAACTAGGCATCAGGCACACAATCTCATAACAAAAACAGTCCATGGCATGACATAACAGTTAAACCACCCTTGTATCTCCACATAATATTTTCGGAAAAATAAAGAGGTTTGAAAAGAAAGCCCACCTCGTTCGCTTAACAATTCACAATCCAACTTATGGCAACTCTCGTTCCTCGAGTTCACGAATACACAATCACCCTTGACAACGACAACACAAGTCAGCCTTCCACAAAAATCATACTACTATGCATGTCCTATCGTTTCTCTCTCATCGTTTTTCTCAATTAACCCAACCCAAAGTTCGTCACAAAGACGGAAAAACACACCGTAATATATTTCAACTTATCACCCGTGATCACATCATTAGGCACGTTCCTTGGACATACATACATCATATAATACTTTTAAACTTGAAAATAAGTGTCATTTTATCAAGGCAGAAAACTGGCAGAACTGCGCGACCGTTTTTTAAAAATCACCATAAATTCACCCGACCTCAAAAGATGCTAAATTTTGGTCACAATACAGAGGGCACATTAAAGTTTTCACACCGAAATCACGTCATTTAGTCAGTCATATATATATTGAACTCTCTGGTCGGAACATACAATTTCTGACAGTATTGCGCAGTTCATTTGAAAAGTTCACCATAAATTCATACGATGCCCAAAAAGGCTTAAAATTTAACACAACACAGAAGACACTTCAAGTTTTCATATAGTTCAAGAATCACATCGATCGGAGATCATTTGGTCAGTCAAATAGAAAACGAAACATTCATGGCGAGAACTCACGTTTCTGGCAGATTTGCGCAGTCAACTTCAAAAATTTATTAAAAATTCATTTTTCGATAAAACGGCCTGAAATTCACACGAGACACAGAAAACACCTTGAAGTTTACTCAGTAAAAGTTTCGTAGCAAAATTCGTTCGTTTGAAGGGTCGAATACAGATCATAAGTCACTGGTCGTGCATCACAGATTTCTGGTTCAAATTCGAAAATAGGGTTTTTAAAACTTCCACAACACAACCACCGATTTTCCATGCTCGAAAACACCAAATCATGCTTACACGTTCCTCATACACAATTTGCATACAACTCATATTATTCACCAATTAATTCAAATTCAACTTCACATGAATTCAATAAAAAAAAACACATAACTATCAAAGTTCTTATGAAATCACACTTTCCCACCGATTAAATTTTCGATCTATCAATCCTACACCCTCTATATGCATGTAGGATTCAAGAATGAAGTTTCAATGAAGAAGATGAGAAGAAAGACTTAGTTATACCTTCTTGAATCAAGAAAACAAACGGTAGAAACAAACGTTGACACGATTCACCGGAAATTTTTTAAAAATCCACTCCAATTGAAGCAAGAACAATGGTGGAGGAAGTTTTTGGAGAGGATGTGGAGAGGGGGGAGGAGAGGCACGAAATTTTATGAGGGAGGTGGGGGCTAGGGTTTAGTTTAGGTGATTATATAGTCCTAGGTTTAATCCATTAATTAATTAATTGTTTAGGAAAAAAATAGAGGCCAATAAAATAAAATCCCACAATTAAAAGGAAGACAAGTATTTCGAAAATTATGGATAGAAATTCAATAAGGAAATTATTTAGTATTACTTGGAGATAAATAGATTCACAATTTAGGAAATAAAACGATGTATATTCCATAAACAAGGGAACAAAATAAATTAAATCTCCAAGTAGGAAATAAAAGGAGGGGGCGAAAATTAGTAGGGTGCACAAGGAAATTATTTAAATCCTCAATTAAATAATAATAGGGTTTAAATTTGGTAATTTCTTTATAGGAAAATACTCCCATAAAGTAGGTAACAATTAAATAAATTTCCACAAGGAAATTATTCAACTCTTAATTTAATTGGGGTGAGGGAATAAAATGTGACAAGATTTAATTGGATTTAATTTGGATAAATATCCCAAAATAATTAATAAAATCCAAGAGAAAGAGAATATAGTTTCCAATAATTGGAGGGGGCCGAAAATAGCCACTTTATTTGGCTAGAACAAAATGCATGATTTACTTAATTAATCACCCACATTGAATAATATAAATAACACTTTATTCCAAATCACTCATGACAATTTATTCCACGCAAAGCACTTAATCACATTAAATCAAACGTTTCAAAATTCCAAAAATTCCAATAACATAATAAAAAGGGTCACAAAAGTTTGGGATGTTACACCCCATTAATAAGAATCGAAAACCAACAAGATCCAATACACCTTTCAATGAGCGTCACCCATTGTTCGGGGAAGCCCATGTGCTTAAGGACTTTTAGGAGGAACGGCCATTGAACCCTATCATAGGCCTTAGCCATATCAATCTTAATTGCAACATTAGGGGCCGGGGTGCTTCGTTGGAGCTCATGGAACATCTCCTGTGCAAGGAGCACATTATCATTAAGAAGCCTCCCTTTGACAAACCCACTTTGATTCCGATTCGGTTGCGACAACACAAGGGAGAAGTGGGGGCAAGTCACTTCGTGAGGACTTTGGTAATCACCTTATTGATCACGTTGCACAAGCTAATTGGTCTGTAGTCTCCCCAAGTCTCGGGTATCGGCTTCTTGGGGATGAGAACTATACTCGTGGCCGTGAAGCTTCGAGGGAGGAAGGTCCCACCGAAAAATTGCCTAACCACATCTGGACCCACAATGCCCCAACAAGCTTGGAAGAATAATGCCGAGAATCCATCCGGGCCCGGAGCACTATTGGCTGAGATGTCGAATACCGCTCGTTTCACCTCATCCGCATCTGGAGGCTTCGGGAGGTCCATCAAAAGCTCCGAGGGGGGAGGCGTTGTAGGAGGCTTAAGTCCGGATCCGCAAGTTCCGAATAGCTCGGGGCTAGGAGGTTCTGAAAGAACTCAACCGCCGATTCTTTGATGGCCTTGTCATCCGTGAGTTCACACCCATTAGCGTTGATCTTGTGGATGCGTAGCCGGATTCTTCTTCTGCTTCTCCAGCTTTGGTAGAACCTAGTATTTTTATCCCCTTCTTCTAGCCAACGGAGGGCCGCCTTCTGCCGCCAAAAATCTTCCTCCATTTTAAGAAGTAATATGTATTCGGCAATTTGTTTGTTGACCTCCGTTCTATTCCCGGCCGAGGGGTCACCTTCAAACTCCACTTGTGCCTCTGCAATGTTTTCTTCACAGGTTTTTAAGTTGGAGTGAATATTCCCAAACACCTCTTTGTTCTACCTTTTAAGCGTACTCTTGATCCTTGCTAACTTGATCTTCAAATTGAGGATGCCCTCGGCCTCCGTGGGAGCCATCCAATCTTCTTTTACCAAGTCCCCCCATGTGCGAACAAGTTTTTAGCCTCCTTCCATGCATTCGCCGGCGGGACCAGGTTTTCCGGCGGGTACTCCGGCGGCCGGCCGTCGGTGCCATGGTCCCTCTTGTCTCCATCAATGCCAAATTGGGTGTGGATAGCACACACATGATGCTGAATTTGAATTCAAAATGGCATTTACCTCAAATGGATCATCATTCTCTTGCCCAAGCAAAGTAACCTTTGTCTTTTCCTTCTTTTCTGAGTCACATGCCAACCCATCCTCTAGCCTAGGCGTCACATGGAGGGGTGTACTTGCATTGGTCTCCTTGTTGACCATCTCATACTCCAAGCATGAGACATCAAGGTCCCGGCCAGCCGGCGCCGGCGCCGGCGCAATTCCGGCCATCCCCTCACCATCAAGACCTTCCAAATCTTTTGTCGAAGCTTTCTCATCCTTTGCCATTTGAGCTAAGGAACTCAACATCTCCCCAATAAGAGAGTGCTTAACATCCAGCGACCCCCTCCCTTCACCATGGAGTTTGCCGACGAGCCCATCAGCCATTTCGAACACCATCTTCTTCTTAGCCCGACACACCTACGAACAAGATTCAAGACCGGCTCGTTTGAGGGCTTGTCGAGCTTTCTCCGGGTGGGGCGTGCAAACCCTTTTGGTTTTGGGCCGTGCAATCGAATGAAACATCCACTCCGGCGAGGAAGGGGGCTGCATCGTGTGTATCAAGGCCGTGGCCTTCCCCTTCAGAAGCTCACCACCGCACTTCACCATGTGTCGGATGCAACAATCACATTTCACCTCCCTCAAAGGGGAGGGAGGGAGAGAGGTCGAATTCTAGAGAGAAGGGAGAGCTACTCTCACTTGGTTTGTACAAACCGTTACTCGTAAGGGTCTGGCTCCCTTCCATGCTTTGATATAATCAAAGTAGTTGAACCATGGTAGCAAGGAGAGTGAGAGTGAGGGATGGAGATACAACTGTATTTGTACAGGAGTAGGAGCTAAACTATTACAAGACTATTTTACAGAGGTGAATGAGAATCTCAGCACATGAGAAGGTGTGTGTGTGTGTGAGTAATGGAAGCGTGATATCTTCACTTCAAAGGTTGCCTATAAATAAGGTCTTTTCCGGACTTCAAGCAACATCTTCAAAACAATTAATTGGGAATTCGTCATTGCTTGCGTCATATGGAGGTGAGTCATCCTTTTTCTTTTCTTGAAAGTCAAAAGATTCTCCTGAAATTTTAAAAGATGAACAGAAACTTGTCGGCAATAATTTTTGCCTTAAAGAGAGATTGAAAATGACAGCAATGAATTATGCTGCTGTAATAATAATGAGGATCTTTCTTTTTCTTTTTGCCTCTGTAATAATACTCTTATAGTGCTGCAAAACAGATGAGATCTCAATTTTTTCTCCGAAAGATAAGCTCCTAATAAGCTCTTTAGAAAGACTCTTAACATGTTCTTCCCACCTTGAAATGTCCTTATTAAGGATTTTAATTTCAAGACCGAAATTATTTCTTTTATCAAGAATATTGTCTCTAAAATGCATAAAACAATTTTAACATGCACTGATAAGTGTGAGAGTTTGAATTTTTCTTTCGCATTCGCATATAATGCCATGAAGAGTATGCATTTCTTCATAAATTGGTGCAAGGGACCATTGTCTCCTTCTGTAGAAATATCTCTCTTCATCAAGCTCAATAAGACTTTCTTTACTTCTTTTAATAGTGTTTTGGAGAAGACGAATTTCTTTTCCAAAGTTATTTTTTAAAAAAGGTATTACCATAAAAACCGAAAATTTACAATCATGATCATAATCATGGGGGTTAAGAGTCAAGCATTATGTCATCATTATCCTGATGACTTGCAGAGGCTGACTCATCAGGAAATTTTTCTGTCTCTTCTTCATCGCTTCCTTCCTCAGAAAGCTTTTGCTGAAGAAGTCTTCTGCTGGTGGTGGTGGAGCTTTAGCAGGCTCAAAGTTAATAATTCCTCTTTAAGAGAATACTGATTCCTCGAAAAATTCAAAATTTCCCACCATTTGATGAGAATTCTTCTTCCCAAATATGGGGTGCCCCTGAAGGACTTCGAGCTTCTTAATTGGAACGCTTCGTATGACAACATTTCATTTAAGAATCCAAGGCACTTGATAAAGTGTGGCAAACATGAGTTCTTTAAATTTCATGGACTGATTAGTCTCGCAAAAGTCTTCGAACACCTTCCTGACCTTATCAGGAAGAACGATGGGATTTAATCCCCATTCTGAAAACCAGAAAATGAACCACTGAGGAAATTTAGTGGTTTCACAGTCCCTGAATTGAAGGAACCAACTATGTTTAGCTTTTCTGTTTTCATAACTGAAAGCTCCCTTCCATGCTTTGATATAATCAAAGTAGTTGAACCATGGCTTATCACAGGTTCTTTTTTCTTTTGCGACTTCTCGGCAACTGTATAAGTCACCTTTCCATTCTTCTGGAGACATGACCTTTTTAATAAAGGCTTTGGAATAAGCCAATTCTATTCCTGCCCTGGTGACAGAATCAAAATCCACAGATTTTGTGGTGCTCAGTATAGCAAATTAATACTGAAATGCTTTTGGATAGAGAAAGGGGTCAGCAAACTCCCTCAAATAAAAGGTAGAAATTTCTCCTGGAGAGAGGTGAGCATATTTTTGTTCAACTGGGCAAATGCATTCAGTTGAGAGAGGAATGTATGGATAAATATACTCATTGGTCTTATTAGACCTGATTGCCAATGCATAGGCATCATCCCTAAGCCTCCTTTCTTTAGGAGTTTTTTCAAGGGTTTCAGCTTTAAGCTGTTCTTGTGTTTTTGCACATGCGGCCTTATAAGACTGCATTTGACGATCTCCCTTTGAAGGTTTATTAACCTTCTTTTTTCCTTTGTCAATTTGTCGATGCATGATTTTCCTGCAAAAATTCACGAGTTAGGAAGTCAGGTAAGGAATTATTACTTCCGTTAATAAACTCTATATCAAAATAAAAAACAGAGAGAATTCCCTGCCATCTCGCAAAAATTTGTTTAGATGCTAAAGTTTTTACATCCTTTTCAATGATATCCTTTGCAGATTTGCAATCAATCCTAATAAGGAATTTTTTATTTAATAAATCACTTTCAAATTTTTGAATACAGAGAACAAGAGAGAGAATTTCTTTCTTTATAGTAGAATAGTTTTTTTTGGCTCCTTGCCAGAATCCTGAGGTATATCTAACAAGAGTTTTATTATTATTAACTCTTTGTTTAAGTATTCCTCTGTATCCTAACTCGGAAGCATCAGTTTCGATAATTTTAAAGGCTTCTGGGTCAGCTATTGCTAAACAAGGAATTTCCTTGATTTTAGACTTTATTTTGATGGCAGCATTTGTATGGTCTAACGACCACACATGAGGGTTCTTTTTCAACCTTTCATATAAAGGTTTGGCATCAAGGGCAAGATCTTTGTAAAAGTCTACAACATAGTTTAGACTCCCCAAAAATCTTTGAAGTTGTGTTTTATCCTTAATTTCGTTTGGGAATTTTTCCCCAAAACAGATAAACCTATCAACAGGGAAAATAGTCCCTTCTTTAATAATATGTCCAAGAAATTTTATTTCTGTTTGAAATATTTTAACCTTCTTAGCCGATATAACTAGGCCATTAAGGATAACAGCATTTATAAATGCCTTGAGATGCTTAAAATGTTGGTCAATAGATTTTAAAAAGACCAGAATATCATCAATGTAGCATATACAAAATTCTGTGTATGCCTTAAATATATCATTCATGATATGTTGAAATTCAGAAGGAGCATTTTTATGCCCAAATGACATTACATTCCATTCATAATGTCCAAATGGAACAGTGAAAGCCGTTTTATATCTATCTTCTTCGGCAATTTGTATTTGGCAGAATCCAGATTTCATGTCAAATTTTGACATAACTTTGGTTGAATAAAGCCGATTGAGAAGATCCCTTTTATTAGGGATAGGATATCTAATCCATCTCAAAGCTTGATTGAGAGGTTTATAGTTGATAACAAGCCTTGGAACTCCTCTTTCAAGCTCAGCAGCATTTTCAACATAAAATGCTGGACAACTCCAAGGGCTGTATGAGGGTCTAATTAATTCCTTAGAAAGTAAATCATCAACTTCCTTTTTACAAATTTCTAAATGTTTTGGACCCATTGCAATAGGTCTAGCCTTAGTAGGAATTGATCCTTCCTTGAAATCAATTTCATAAGGAAAGTGAACAACATGCTTCTTTCTTGCCCAAAAGGCGTTCGGAATATCCGAGCAGCATGTTTTTTCAATATGTTTTTTAACTTCTTCTATCCTTTTTAGGATATTCTTGTTTTTCAAAGCTTCATTAAGCTTTTTAAAACATAGTTCTTGAGAAAGTGAATTCAAGAAATTTTCTTTCAATTTTTTGCTGAAGAACATCAATCTCGTGATAATCCAAGTCCCTTGGCCTAGCGGTAAAGGGTGCTGGATACCGCGTCCATCCTGGAGGTCTCGAGTTCGAACCCTAGGTAGCGTAATTTGTCTTTCCTCCTTGTTATAGGAGTTGATTTGTAATTTCCTCCTTCATATATATGATATAAATATATGAAGTTAATTTAAAAAAAAAAAAAAAACATCAATCTCGTGATAACGAGGTTGAGTAAGGAAATTAAAAATAATTTCCTGAGAATTGACCATACTAGTAATTCCTTTTTCATCAATGCTTTTGATTGGATAAAGCATATGAAGAAAAGGGTTTCCTAGGATGACTTCATACGAAAGATTTTTTACCATTATAAATGGCATTTCAAGACAAATTCCTTTATTGCATACTGCAGCATTTTCGAGCTTGTAATTAACCCAAAGCTTTTTCCATTTGCAGTATTCAATATTTCTGAAGTTTTGGAAAAATATCGGGATGAGATTAATCCTTCATTAATGCAGTTTAAGTCTGCTCCAGAGTCAACCATAGCTCTTGCTTTGACATAAAATTCCTTTTGCACAATAATGGCAACCTGAATATACCATTTGTGAGTAATGACTTTATTAATCATATTAATAAAGGTCAAGGGATTTTCCTTGAATCCTGAGGATTTTGGCTCTTCTTGTTCAGAATCAGGATTATCTTTCTGATTTAATTGTAGCAAATATATTCTTTGCTTGAGATCAATTATCTCCTTTTTATAGAGCTAATTTCTCTAGTTAAATCGGCTGGGCTGACTTCCTTTTCTTTTTCTGAATTCTTAACTCTATCAAGAATTTCTTTTAAGCTATAAGCTTCTGGTTCGGGTTCTTTATATTTTTGTCTTTGATTTTCCGAACCATATTTCTCCATATATTTTTGGAGAGCTTCTTTTTTCTTTTTTGGATCAGTTACCTGATCGATTAATTCAAGAATAAAAGACTCTTCTTTGGATAGCATACATAATCCATTAGCTTTACAAAGAGTCTTATAATAGTCACAATTACCATTACAGTCTGACTCTTCATCTTCTGAATTTTCAGAAGAGTTATTGTCGCTAGCTGAAATAGCAGCAACTTTAAGCTCTTCATCAGACTTGGGAGGTCATGTGCAACCAAATCCTACCAACCTCCTCTTGCATCTTGTCACCCTTGACACGCCGGAGATATTAGACTCCATGGTGGCGCAGCCCCTTCTCGGAGACAAATGGCCGGCGGACCTAGCCGAAAATGCCGGACCAAACCTTGCCCTACCATGGACCTCCGGACCAACCCCCAAACCACCCTCGGTAGCAAATGGCCCATCGGTCGAGGATTTCCCGCCCCTTGAACGAGGCCGGACCCGCAAAATCCGAGACGCCTTCGAAAGTGGTCGGCCACTCCCGAGCCAACCCCCACAGCCGGACGCCACACCACATCGAGCTACGTCAGGGCCCTCGGCCCCCGACAAGGCTGCCGAGACGACCGAGAACATGGCCTCGGTTGCGGACGAGAGGCCGGCCAAGGATGACACGCCGATGGTCGATATGTGCGAGCACCGTGGACCGCAAGCCTTGGTTGGAGCCGAACCACTAGGCAACGCTTGGGCGACGCGGCACAAGGCCTCAATGAGAAACTCCCAACCCGAAGGAAATGAAGATGGTACGCGGAACACAAGCGCACCCAAGAGCATGGCGGATATGGTTCGGATGTTGTCGAACATCGAAGGGCCGAAAGTGTTTGAGCCGGATAACATCCCAAATATTGGCTTTGCGACTACTTCCAATGGCATTCCAGCAATCTACTTCTCCGAATTGGAAGTCCAAAAACTAGCCTCGAGCATTGGGCACGCCATTGTGGGTAAGTTCTCCCACTCTATACCCACTTCATACCAAATACAAAAGGCATTAGATAATATCAAATTCAATAGAGGTTTTACATGGAAATATATTAATGCTAAGCATATATTTGTTCAATTCGAGGATATGGCGGATTATGCCCGATTGCTTAGTGGTCCGAAAGGGACGCCGGTGTGGTTTATTGATCGGCATCCCATGAGGGTTTTCAAGTGGTCCCCGGATTTTGATGCGTATTGTGAGTCCCCGATCACGGCAGTTTGGTGCAACATCATTGGCCTCCCAATCCACCTTTTTTATCACGCCGCCCTCTTTGCAATCGGTAAATTGCTTGGAACCCCGATACAAGTGGATCGTGCTACGGCCAACAAGTCGAGACTTTCGTTTGCTCGCATTTTCATTAAGATTGACATCATGAAGCCACCTCCCGAGGAGTTCATCCTAGATATTTGTGGACGTGAGACGGTGCTAAAATTGAAATGGGACAAGATACCGGCATATTGCATGGAATGTAGGCATGTAGGACACAAAAGTGAGGTGTGTTACGCGGCGGGCAATGGTGAGCGTCCCCCGAAGAAGAACTACAATAATGTAACACCGAGACAGCCACACCATGAGAGTCAAGGGGGAAGGGACAAAACGGAACAACCAAAAGAAATGGCTAGCACTAACGAGTGGAAACATCAAAAGAAAAACAAAGGGTCGAAGGGGCAGCCAATGGCCGGATCCTCGGCTAATGGCTCCGAGCCGAGGGAGTGGTCGGGTCCGGACATCATGGGTGAAGTGCATGGAAACTTTGACCTGGCTCCGGTTGTACGCGTCCATGAAGGTGGTGAGAGTTCCTATGGCCGAGAAACCTTCGTTAAAACCGTCGGAGTGCTTGCTAGCTCTACCCATCGTGGTGGTGAATTCCATGGAGCCACGAACGGGTACATGCCCTCATGACGAGGATGATGGTCCATTGTTGGAGAGGGGGCGCACGGGGAGCGGCAAGGGGCCGAGGGTCTCAAGCAGCCCGAAACGTCCTAAGCTCCAATCAATACTATTCTCTCATGGAGAATGAAGACTTCTTAGAAGATGATGATGAACTGGAGGGGGAGGGAGATAAAGAGGGGATTCCCCGAACCATCCCTTTAGCCGATGGGGAAGATCCCATGCTCATGCATGAGGAGGAATGCCTAGGAGAGGAGCGACTACGAATGGTGGAATTTCAGGGGGACCTCTCACGGTCACCGGGTAAGATACTTCCCCATTAATCATGTCTGTCAACTTTATGTTTTGGAATGTTAGGGGAGTTGCTAACGCGCCTACCCAAAATGTTCTTAAAAGATTAATTAAGACTCCTAATATTCACTTTCTTGCAATAATGGAGCAGCACACAAGCCCTAACCCGGAGAAGTTCTCAAAGGCTTTGGGGCTGGCTTTCCAAGGCTCGAATAGAAATGGGAAGATCTGGGTGTTTGTTGAGGAAGGGGCCAGCTTCGCGGCCGAGAGAGATACGGATCAGGCCCTATCCGGCCGCTTTGGATCTCCTTGCCTTGCTAGCCACTTGTGTGTCTCGGTGATTTACGCAAAATGCACGAGGACCGAACGACTTCATTTATGGGATGAATTGAGGGAGTGCTCTATACTTTTGGAGGGTACACCCTGGATGATTGGAGGGGACTTCAATACCATTCTCTATCCGCGAGACAGAGTAGGGAGTGACACATACCGCCAAGCTGAATTGGTGGACTTTGCGGAGGCCATTGAGGACTGCAGGATACTAGACCCGGGATTTGATGGGTCAGAGTTCACGTGGGCCAAGAATGGCCTTTTTGAAAGATTGGATAGAATCCTTGTGAACGAACGATGGGCACAAACCTTGGAATCTACTCGGGTGACGAACCTGCCCCGGATTGCCTCGGACAACGGGCCTGTGTTGGTAAGATGCAAAGTGACAAGCAACAACAGCGGGGGTAGGCCATTCAGGTTCCAAAACAAGTGGGTTAGGCACGAGGGATTTGAGGACCTTGTTCGGGGAGATTGGAGCCAACCGACGGAGTCCAAAGGCCTCCTCAATAATGTAACACCGAGACAGCCACACCATGAGAGTCAAAGGGGAAGGGACAAAACGGAACAACCAAAGGAAATGGCTAGCACTAACGAGTGGAAACATCAAAAGAAAAACAAAGGGTCGAAGGGGTAGCCAAAGGCCGGATCCTCGGCTAATGGCTCCGAGCCGAGGGAGTGGTCGGGTCCGGACATCATGGGCGAAGTGCATGGAAACTTTGACCTGGCCCCGGTTGTACGCGTCCATGAAGGTGGTGAGAGTTCCTATGGCCGAGAAACCTTCGTTAAAACCATCGGACTGCTTGCTAGCTCTACCCATCGTGGTGGTGAATTCCATGGAGCCACGAACGGGTACACGCCCTCACGACGAGGAGCGTTCACTTGTTGGAGAGGGGGCGCACGGGGAGCGGCAAGGGGCCGAGGGTCTCAAGCAGCCCGAAACGTCCTAAGCTCCAATCAATACTATTCTCTCATGGAGAATGAAGACTTCTTAGAAGATGATGATGAACTGGAGGGGGAGGGAGATAAAGAGGGGATTCCCCGAACCATCCCTTTAGCCGATGGGGAAGATCCCATGCTCATGCATGAGGAGGAATGCCTAGGAGAGGAGCGACTACGAATGGTGGAATTTCAGGGGGACCTCTCACGGTCACCGGGTAAGATACTTCCCCATTAATCATGTCTGTCAACTTTATGTTTTGGAATGTTAGGGGAGTTGCTAACGCGCCTACCCAAAATGTTCTTAAAAGATTAATTAAGACTCCTAATATTCACTTTCTTGCAATAATGGAGCAGCACACAAGCCCTAACCCGGAGAAGTTCTCAAAGGCTTTGGGGCTGGCTTTCCAAGGCTCGAATAGAAATGGGAAGATCTGGGTGTTTGTTGAGGAAGGGGCCAGCTTCGCGGCCGAGAGAGATACGGATCAGGCCCTATCCGGCCGCTTTGGATCTCCTTGCCTTGCTAGCCACTTGTGTGTCTCGGTGATTTACGCAAAATGCACGAGGACCGAACGACTTCATTTATGGGATGAATTGAGGGAGTGCTCTATACTTTTGGAGGGTACACCCTGGATGATTGGAGGGGACTTCAATACCATTCTCTATCCGCGAGACAGAGTAGGGAGTGACACATACCGCCAAGCTGAAATGGTGGACTTTGCGGAGGCCATTGAGGACTGCAGGATACTAGACCCGGGATTTGATGGGTCAGAGTTCACGTGGGCCAAGAATGGCCTTTTTGAAAGATTGGATAGAATCCTTGTGAACGAACGATGGGCACAAACCTTGGAATCTACTCGGGTGACGAACCTGCCCCGGATTGCCTCGGACAACGGGCCTGTGTTGGTAAGATGCAAAGTGACAAGCAACAACAGCGGGGGTAGGCCATTCAGGTTCCAAAACAAGTGGGTTAGGCACGAGGGATTTGAGGACCTTGTTCGGGGAGATTGGAGCCAACCGACGGAGTCCAAAGGCCTCCTCAATAATGTAACACCGAGACAGCCACACCATGAGAGTCAAAGGGGAAGGGACAAAACGGAACAACCAAAGGAAATGGCTAGCACTAACGAGTGGAAACATCAAAAGAAAAACAAAGGGTCGAAGGGGTAGCCAAAGGCCGGATCCTCGGCTAATGGCTCCGAGCCGAGGGAGTGGTCGGGTCCGGACATCATGGGCGAAGTGCATGGAAACTTTGACCTGGCCCCGGTTGTACGCGTCCATGAAGGTGGTGAGAGTTCCTATGGCCGAGAAACCTTCGTTAAAACCATCGGAGTGCTTGCTAGCTCTACCCATCGTGGTGGTGAATTCCATGGAGCCACGAACGGGTACACGCCCTCACGATGAGGAGCGTTCACTTGTTGGAGAGGGGGCGCACAGGGAGCGGCAAGGGGCCGAGGGTCTCAAGCAGCCCGAAACGTCCTAAGCTCCAATCAATACTATTCTCTCATGGAGAATGAAGACTTCTTAGAAGATGATGATGAACTGGAGGGGGAGGGAGATAAAGAGGGGATTCCCCGAACCATCCCTTTAGCCGATGGGGAAGATCCCATGCTCATGCATGAGGAGGAATGCCTAGGAGAGGACCGACTACGAATGGTGGAATTTCAGGGGGACCTCTCACGGTCACCGGGTAAGATACTTCCCCATTAATCATGTCTGTCAACTTTATGTTTTGGAACGTTAGGGGAGTAGCTAACGCGCCTACCCAAAATGTTCTTAAAAGATTAATTAAGACTCATAATATTCACTTTCTTGCAATAATGGAGCAGCACACAAGCCCTAACCCGGAGAAGTTTTCAAAGGCTTTGGGGCTGGCTTTCCAAGGCTCGAATAGAAATGAGAAGATCTGGGTGTTTGTTGAGGAAGGGGCCAGCTTCGCGGCCGACAGAGATACGGATCAGGCCCTATCCGACCGCTTTGGATCTCCTCGCCTTGCTAGCCACTTGTGTGTCTCGGTGATTTACGCAAAATGCACGAGGGCCGAACGACTTCATTTATGGGATGAATTGAGGGAGTGCTCTATACTTTTGGAGGGTACACCCTGGATGATTGGAGGGGACTTCAATACCATTCTCTATCCGCGAGACAGAGTAGGGAGTGACACATACCGGCAAGCTGAAATGGTGGACTTTGCGGAGGCCATTGAGGACTGCAGGATACTAGACCCGGGATTTGATGGGTCGGAGTTCACGTGGGCCAAGAATGGCCTTTTTGAAAGATTGGATAGAATCCTTGTGAATGAACGATGGGCACAAACCTTGGAATCTACTCGGGTGACGAACCTGCCTCGGATTGCCTCGGACCACGGGCCTGTGTTGGTAAGATGCAAAGTGACAAGCAACAACAGCGGGGGTAGGCCATTCAGGTTCCAAAACAAGTGGGTTAGGCACGAGGGATTTGAGGACCTTGTTCAGGGAGATTGGAGCCAACCGACGGAGTCCGAAGGCCTCCTCAATAATGTAACACCGAGACAGCCACACCATGAGAGTCAAAGGGGAAGGGACAAAACGGAACAACCAAAGGAAATGGCTAGCACTAACCAGTGGAAACATCAAAAGAAAAACAAAGGGTCGAAGGGGCAGCCAAAGGCCGGATCCTCGGCTAATGGCTCCGAGCCGAGGGAGTGGTCGGGTCCGGACATCATGGGCAAAGTGCATGGAAACTTTGACCTGGCTCCGGTTGTACGCGTCCATGAAGGTGGTGAGAGTTCCTATGGCCGAGAAACCTTCGTTAAAACCGTCAGAGCGCTTGCTAGCTCTACCCATCGTGGTGGTGAATTCCATGGAGCCACGAACGGGTACACGCCCTCACGACGAGGAGCGTTCACTTGTTGGAGAGGGGACGCACGGGGAGCGGCAAGGGGCCGAGGGTCTCAAGCAGCCCGAAACGTCCTAAGCTCCAATCAATACTATTCTCTCATGGAGAATGAAGTCTTCTTAGAAGATGATGATGAACTGGAGGGGGAGGGAGATAAAGAGGGGATTCCTTGAACCATCCCTTTAGCCGATGGGGAAGATCCCATGCTCATGCATGAGGAGGAATGCCTAGGAGAAGACCGACTACGAATGGTGGAATTTCAGGGGGACCTCTCACGGTCACCGGGTAAGATACTTCCCCATTAATCATGTCTGTCAACTTTATGTTTTGGAACGTTAGGGGAGTTGCTAACGCGCCTACCCAAAATGTTCTTAAAAGATTAATTAAGACTCCTAATATTCACTTTCTTGCAATAATGGAGCAGCTCACAAGCACTAACCCGGAGAAGTTCTCAAAGGCTTTGGGGCTGGCTTTCCAAGGCTCGAATAGAAATGGGAAGATCTGGGTGTTTGTTGAGGAAGGGGCCAGCTTCGTGGCCGAGAGAGACACGGATCAGGCCCTATCCGGCCGCTTTGGATCTCCTCGCCTTGCTAGCCACTTGTGTGTCTCGGCGGTTTACGCAAAATGCACGAGTACCGAACGACTTCATTTATGGAATGAATTGAGGGAGTGCTCTACACTTTTGGAGGGTACACCCTGGATGATTGGAGGGGACTTCAATACCATTCTCCATCCGCGAAACAGAGTAGGGAGTGACACAAACCGCCAAGCTAAAATGGTGGACTTTGCGGAGGCCATTGAGGACTGCAGGATACTAGACCCTAGATTTGATGGGTCGGAGTTCACGTGGGCCAAGAATGGCCTTTTTGAAAGATTGGATAGAATCCTTGTGAACGAACGATGGGCACAAACCTTGGAATCTACTCGGGTGACGAACCTGCCCCGGATTGCCTCGGACCACGGGCCTGTGTTGGTAAGATGCAAAGTGACAAGCAACAACAGCGGGGGTAGGCCATTCAGGTTCCAAAACAAGTGGGTTAGGCACGAGGGATTTGAGGACCTTGTTCGGGGAGATTGGAGCCAACCGACGGAGTCCGAAGGCCCCCTCAATTTCCAAATCAAACTTGCTCGACTAAAGAGAATCCTAAAGGTGTGGAACAAGGAGACCTTTGGGAACATCCATAACAACCTCAGGGATATGGAGGTGAAAATCGCACTGGCCCAAAGCGATTTCGAAGAAAGGTCAACCTCGGAGAACATGACAGAGATCAATAGATGCATTGCCGAGTACATTCGACTCCTTAAAATGGAGGAGGACTTCTGGCGACAAAAGGCTACCCTAAGATGGCTAGGGGAGGGCGACAAGAATACTAAATTCTACCGAAGTTGGGTCAAACAAAAAAGGATCTGCATGCGCATCCACAAGATCAATGTGGGCGGTCGGGAGATCTCGGACGAAATGGAGATTAGAAGTTCGACGGTGGAGTTCTTCCAAGATCTCCTGGCCCCGGGGCCCCTCACTTTGTCCGAGCCAGACCTTGATTTGATCCATCAACTCCCACCCTTGGATGAAGTGGCTGCTCTTCCCGACCCCCCATCCGTAGAGGAAGTTAAAAAGGCTGTTTTTGACTTCTCCGGGGATAGTGCCCCAGGGCCGGATGGTTTCACGGCCTTGTTCTACCAGGCTTGTTGGGCGACGGTTGGGCCGGACGTGGTGGCGGCTATTGGCCAATTCTTCGGGGGTGCCTACCACCCACGTAGCGTCACGGCCACAAACATTGTCCTCATCCCAAAAAAGCTTGTGCCGGAGTCGTAGAGCGACTACCGCCCCATTAGCCTGTGCAACGTCGTCAACAAGATTATCACAAAGATAATGTCGAAGAGAATGACTTCGCTCATCCCTATGGTTATCTCACCAAACCAGAGTGGATTTGTGAAGGGACGGCTCCTCAATGATAATGTCCTTTTGGCACAGGAGATGTTCCATGAGCTCTCGAGATGTGCGCCGGCCCCTAATGTCGCGGTAAAAATTGATATGGCTAAGGCCTACGACCGAGTACAATGGCCCTTCCTTTTGAAAGTGCTACACCGGATGGGTTTCCCGGCCACGTGGGTCTCTTTGATTGAGAGATGTGTGGGCTCGTGTTGGTTCTCGGTGCTGGTCAATGGCGCCCCCTCCGGGTTCTTTAAGTCCACCCGCGGCCTCAGACAGGGAGATCCAATATCTCCGACACTTTTCGTAATTGCAGCTGAGTACCTCTCGAGAAAATTAGACAAGCTCATTTTGGGAAAGAAAGAGATGACTTTTAGAGCTACTCGCCACTGCATGGAAATAAGCCACCTTGCCTACGCCGATGACATTGTGATATTCACACAAGCAGCGGAGGGACCTCTTAGGCGGCTGCGGACTTGCTTGGAGACATATGCCGGGGTTTCCGGGCAGCAGATTAACTTGGAAAAAAGCAACTTCTACATTTCCAAACATCATGAAGGGTGCGCCAACATTATACAAAATGAAGGAGGCTTCGCACGAGGTACTTTCCCATTTTTTTACCTTGGAGTTCCTATTTATCGTGGTGTCAAACGTACAGATATGTTTATGTTCCTTCGGGAAAAGATTGTTGCACGAATCTCGGGGTGGGCTCATCGACACCTCTCCTTTGGAGGTAGGCTTACACTTCTCCAAAGCACACTTGAAGCGGTGCCGCTGCATATTTTCCAGGCCATTGAACCAACATCCGGGGCCCTTAAGCAATTGGATCAGCAGATGGCCCGATTCTTCTGGGGATCGTCAACAGAGAAAAAAAAGACACATTGGATTGGGTGGGATCAGATCTGCCTCCCCACCCCTGAAGGGGGTCTCGGCATTCGTAAGACCAAAGAAGTCCTCCGGGCCTTCAGTATCAAACTTTGGTGGAGGTTCCGGGAGCAAAATTCACTTTGGGCTAGATACATGAAGGCCAAGTATTGTCATAAAAACTCCCTCCTTGCGACCTCCCCTTCGGGGAGAAGTAGCCCGACATGGAAGCGGCTAATGAAAGTGTGAAATCAAGCAAATCCGCACATTAGATGGGTGATCGGTCAGGGCGATGCCTACTTTTGGGATGACATTTGGCTTGGTGAATCTCCTCTTCGCGAGATCTGCCTTGACGATAGGGGAGCCTCATCGGCCAAGGTCTCGGACTACATTGGGGGTGGAACTTGGGATGAGGCTAAGTTACGTCAACTTCACAACCAGGCTGGAATGCCACAAGAGGTTATCACACAAATCCTCCATACCCCAATCGTCGCGGGAGAACCGGACGTCCCTCGATGGAAGCTTTCTCGGCTCGGGGAGTTCTCGCTCACTACGACCTGGGGGACTATCCGTACGCAAAGGCCGAGAATCCAAGGTCTCGACAACATTTGGAGGGCTGGCCTAACAAAATCTATTGCAATCTTCAATTGGCGATTATTGTCAAACAGGATACCGGTTGACTCCAAGCTCCAATGGAGGAAGATTGAGCTTGCGTCGAAGTGCCAATGTTGCCCACGGAGGCCTAACACCGAGTCCCTTCAACATCTCTTCATCCGAGGGTGGGGAGCAGCATGTGTCTGGAGGGAGTTCGACGGTTGGTTCGAAGGCTCGGCCCCATCTCTTAGGGTGAACGACACCATCCCGGACAGGTTGCAAGTGTGGTCCGCTAGGACCCAACAGCATGATAGGAGACACCTTAGTCGAGTCATTCCATACCTCATTCTGTGGTTCCTTTAGGCGGAGAGGAACAGGAGTCGACATGAGCAAATTCAGTTCAAACCGTACAACGTTGTTTGGTAGGTTCACATGTTCATCCACAACAACATGACCAATGGTCACATCAAGCCGAAGCATTGGAAGGGAGTGAAACTCGGAATGAGCCCTCCGAATCACCCCGAGACAAGGGGGCCGAGACCGTTAGTTATGCCGGTTAAGTGGCACCCCCCGGAACGCACATGGATCAAGCTTAACACGGATGGGGCGTTCTTTGAGGCAACAAACAAGGGTGGCGGAGGGGGTCTTGTTCGGGATCACAATGGGAAATTACTTGCAGCATTTGCAACCCCCCTCGTCGTTCAATCGGCTCTTGAGGCCGAGCTCATGGCTATACACTATGGGTTGGAGGTAGTGAAGGCGTTCAACTTACCCATATGGATTGAATCAGATGCGAAACAAGCTATTAAGTTGCTCAATGGCACGACTTGGGGCCCGGCACAAGTTCGCCGCGTCATGGCCCTTTTGCATGGCTTCAAACGTGGACATATTTTCCGGGCCACCTTCATTCATAGGGAGGGCAACAAAGCGGCTGATATGCTCGCCAAAATGGGAGTGGAACAAGATAATTTTCAACAAATGTCCCCACAAAATGTTCCAAGAAGGATTAGAGCCATCATCCGGATGGACGAAATGGGAGTCCCCAATCTTCGGGTGAGAGATGATGAACGAGAGTAGCACGAGGCACGGAAAGTGGTCACCGATCTTGCTTTATACCGGACGCCGTAGAGTATGTGGGTGTCGGTCCATCCCCGGATTGACCCCTATTTACTCTTGTGGTGTTTTTGTAATAGGGTGTGGTGTAAATTGTTTTTGTCACTCTAGCTTTAGAAAGATTGGTCCTCTTGTAATCAAGTAATGGCTTTTTGTTGATATATAGGGATGAGGGACCCACGAACCCTCCACCGTGAAGGTGTTTTATTAAAAAAAAAAGCTCTTCATCAGATTCTGATATAAGAATCTTTTCAAGGGATTTCTTTAATCCTTTGTCAATAGATAGACTATTGATTTTCTTTTTCATTTTACACTTATTAGCGTAATGTCCTGGTCTGTGACATTTGTAGCAGACAGGGGGTTTTCTTCCTTTGGATTTTTCTTCATCCCTAAAGGATGACTTATGAAAAGATTTTCTTTTCTTTCTTTTGAAAGGATTTTTGGAAGATTTATAAACCTTTCTCTTCTTTTCAGAGGTTTGATGGGGAAAAGTTTGTAAGCCCAATTGCTCACAGAAGTCTCCAACGACCATCTTTCCCATAACCTTTTCTTTTCGAAATTGTTTATGTAATTTTATTTCATTACACAAGTTGATTCCTTCAGAAATAAATTTTTTTTATTTTATTTTTAAAAAACACTTTTACGGTGGAGGGTTCGTGGGCCCCTCATCCCTATATATCATTGAACGACAATTTACAAACTCATGCCCAAAAGTGACATGTAAGGAATAGATCAATGTCACGACCCAATGTGACGGACACCCATCTATACCTCGTACACAATGAAACGACTATCCAAAACCTAACAACTTTGGTCTAATTTCCTGCCTATCCATTGTCGTCTTCTTCCCAGTGGATGTTCGGCACTCCAAGCCGTTCAAGGCGAACCATGGATGTTAGTAGCCTAGGAGCGGCCTCTATATTTATCTCTTGATGATGCGGCGATTCCTTTCCCAATTTAGCTAAGTACCCGGCCACCTTGTTGTCTTCCGGATGAACATAGTTGATTATGAACTTACCCTCCCTCATAATGCCTTGGATTCGTACCATTGTGTGTCGACATGCTGCCGGTCCCCAATCCCTTGACTCAATAGCTGCCCTAGCTTGATGTGAACTTGACTCTACCCAAATCAATGCGCCTCGCCTCTCGGCAAATGCCATACCTCGGTGTATGATTTCGAGCTCGGCCTCTAGCTCGGAGTGTGCACCGATCGGCGTATGGAAAGCCCCCACCATATTACCGAGATGGTCTCGGATGATCCCACCTCCACTGGCTCTGTCCGTTGTCGCATCTTGTCACGACCGCCCATGCAAGGGGTACCACAAACGCGGCGATCGTGACCGACATGCATGGATTACAAATTAAAAAGAACAACTTAATTAATTTGAAGAAAGGAAAACAACTTAGTTTAAAGATTTTAAGGTCATATTTTTTTTGAAAAGACATAAGATAAAATACTTTTAAAAAAAGACAATAGGAAAAATTAGACTTAAGAAATATAATAACTAAAAACTAAAGTAGAACAAGCACTTAACTTAAATCTCGGAGAATACCATTTTCAAAAGACAACGTAGATGCACGTTTAAATCCTAACACCACCATACATGTTCCAACACCAAAACGAAAAGCTTAAGGTCTTAAGACATAAATTAAAACATAGTAGTGGATAAATAAGGTTTCAAGAGAGTCAAGGATCACGCCTATGTATGACGACACAACGTATCCTAGGGTCTTTAGCCAGCTCAACATCCACCGCAACATCCCGCCAATCCCAAGAAACTGCGGATTTCACTTGGCGTTTTCGGCGATTTCCAATTCTGTACGGCCTCGACCATCGCTGGGTCTACTTGAATCCCATTTGCCGCCACAATATGACCAAGAAAGTTCACTCGAGTCAACCAAAACTCACACTTACTAAACTTGGCATAAAGTTTCTCCCTTCGCAACGTTTCCAACACTGTTCGTAGATCTGACCACGTCTACGTCTTGGGGGCATGTTGATCTAAAACACAGGTTAGCACCGTTGTGAGTACATCGTTAATAAAACATCATCGCTTTCATGCACGCGTACGATACGATAAAACACAAGTACTTAAAAGCACGTGAAAAGGGAACTTCCATAAATAACGTGGAAAGGGAAACAAAAGCATTCGTTCGAAAAAAAAGGGTACTACTTCCAACGTCTTAACAACTTAAGGGAAAAGAAACAACATCACCCATCTATCTAGTGCTAATATCCTCCTCCGAGTCTTCTTCCTCTTCCGGGTCCTCTTCCTCTTCTACGTGGTACTCATCAATCATACGGAGATCTTCTTCGTCATCCATACTATCATCCGTGTTAACATCCACGTAGTCATTTTTGAAACCCGGGACCATGCCTTCTTGTGGTACGGCTTCTCTTACTGCCGTTGGTTTAACCTCGATCACATCTTTGTCTTCCCAAAAGGTCTCATCTTCTTCTTTCTCTGTCGATGGTGGTTGCTCGGAACGTGAGTCGATCAAGGCACACGTTAAGGCCTTTAGAAAACCTTTCATGTCGCCAGCCATCATCTGGTTTCTTGGTTCGTACCATGTGAACCGACTGGCTGTTGTTTCCATCCAAGGCTCCCAATTGTCGGGCATCAACTCAATTAGTCTTCTTATGCCCCCATAGGCCGTTGCATGGTACCCGCAGACATCTCGCCATAGGGTCTCAAAACGGGCAACAACCTCTCTCAAGGCTTTGCCTTCTTCTCTCTCATAGTGGTCGTAATCGTATATCGCTTGTCGCATTCTGGCACTATACTGACTGCTCTTAAGCGCGGTTCGTTTGGTTCGTACCATCTACGTGGAGACGAAAATTTTCTTTTAAAACACCAAATTGTATTATTGTTTGAAAAAGTTGTTAAGTTTGTCGCGTGGTTTGAAAATTTGTTGTTGTCTTAACGTATTCATACCATCTCGATATCACATTTGGTACATACAATACATGTCTTAATTGTCATGTCAACCATACTTGTATTCCACGCAATCATGCTATTACAACATCATATTTACGCACATAATGCATGCTTAAATTATCTTACCGATCATGCTCATATAATCATTCCATTACGACTCATCCTTATGCATATCATTCATTCACATGCATAAACTTGTCAACGTCATATCATATCATCATCCATTTCATGCATCTATCTTGCATACTTTCAACAATTTAAACATACCTCACTTTCATCGGTTGAGCGTGATGCTTGGATGTTGAGCCTTCGTGACACTTCTAGTCAAATAAGGGTTCACTAACTTAGACCTAAAGTGAAAGAAGACTCTCGGACCAGAGCGAAAGAACAAAGCTCTGATACCACTCTGTCACGACCGCCCATGCAAGGGGTACCACAAACGCGGCGATCGTGACCGACAAGCATGGATTACAAATTAAAAAGAACAACTTAATTAATTTGAAGAAAGGAAAACAACTTAGTTTAAAGATTTTAAGGTCATTTTTTTTTGAAAAGACATAAGATAAAATACTTTTAAAAAAAGACAATGGGAAAAATTAGACTTAAGAAATATAATAACTAAAAACTAAAGTAGCACAAGCACTTAACTTAAATCTCGGAGAATACCATTTTCAAAAGACAACGTAGATGCACGTTTAAATCCTAACACCACCATACATGTTCCAACACCAAAACGAAAAGCTTAAGCTCTTAAGACATAAATTAAAACATAGCAGCGGATAAATAAGGTTTCAAGAGAGTCAAGGATCACGCCTATGTATGACGACACAACGTATCCTAGGGTCTTTAGCCAGCTCAACATCCACCGCAACATCCCGCTCAACCTGCAAAATTTTTAAAAGAAATTGCAGGGCTGAGTACTTGTTGTACTCAATGGGCTCATGCCGAAAACATTTATCAAGTTATGTCATCCATACCAGTGATCTCGAGTTTTATACGCAGTAAAGAAATTATCACGAGAACACCAAAAATGTTTCATAGACTGGCCAGTCAAATAATCTCCCCACTTTTCACATCAATCCATCAATCACAATCACAGTGCGACGAAAGTGTGGCCACACTATTCGCCCACGAGACCGGCCGACTTGCAAGGACGGCTCACGATCCCACCAGTGTACACAGCCCGATAGGGTTTACGGCCCTACTCGGACCCGAATTCGTTTCACAAAACAGCCATATAGCCTAACGGAGTAAACTCATACGAACTAGGCATCAGGCACACAATCTCATAACAAAACAGTCCATGGCATGACATAACAGTTAAACCACCCTTATATCTCCACATAATATTTTTTGGAAAAGTAAAGAGGTTTGAAAAGAAAGCCCACCTCGTTCTCTTAGCAAAATCACAACCCAACTTAGCAACTCTCGATCCTCGAGTTCACGAGTACCCAACACCCTTGTCAACGACAACACAAGTCAGCCTCACACAACATTATTTACTATGCATGTCCTATCGTTTTCCTCAATTTCCCAAACCCAACATACATCTCAAAGGTGTAAAACACACGTAACATATTTCAACTTATCACAAGTGATTTCAACATTTAGGCACATTCCTTGGACATACATGCATCATACAATACTTTTAAACTTGAGAAATAAGTGTCATTTAATCAAGGCAGAAAACTGGCAGAATTGCGCGACCGTTTTGTAAAAATCACTTTAAATTCATCTGACCTCAAAACATGCTAAATTTTTGTCACGATACAGAGGACACATTCAAGTTCATCCATGAAAATTTTCATATCGAAATCACGTCATTTAGTCAGTCATATCACATATTGAACTCTCTGGTCGGAACATACAATTTCTGACAGTATTGCGCAGTTCATTTGAAAAATTCACCATAAATTCATACGATGCCCAAAAAGGCTGAAAATTTAACACGACTCAGAAGACACTTCAAATTTTCATATAGTTCAAGAATCACATCAATCGGAGGTCATTTGGTCAGTCAAACAGAAAACGAAACATTCATGGCGAGAACTCACGTTTCTGGCAGATTTGCGCAGTCAACTTCAAAAATTTATTAAAAATTCATTTTTCGATAAAACAGGCTGAAATTCACACGAGACACAGAAAACACCTTGAAGTTTACTCAGTATAAATTTCGTAGCAAAATTCGTTCGTTTGATGGGTCGAACACAGATCATAAGTCACTGGTCGTGCATCACAGATTTCTGGTTCAAATTCGAAAATAGGGTTTTTAAACATCCACAACAAAACACCGATTCTTCATGCTCGAGAACACACATTCATGCTCACACGTTCCTCATTCACATATTTGCATACAAACACATATCAATCACAAATTTTTCGATCCAACACCCATGATTTCAACCAACAATGAAAAAAATCAAACAAGTTCTTACGAACACACAATTTCCCTCCCGTTAAAACTTGCGATCTATCAAACCTACACTCTCTACATGCATGTAGGACTCAAAACATGGTTCAAAAGAGAAGGAGGAGGAAAAGTGTGCGAATATACCTTCCTTTGACAAAACGAATCGGTAGAAACGTAGAATGGAGCGATTCGTCGGAGGTTCTCGAAGATAACTTCAACGGATTGCAAGAACAAGGGTTGGATGGAGGATTTTTGGAGATGGGAGAGTGGGAGAGATGAAGAACCGTGTGGGAGAGGGAGAGAGTGAAGTGGACGAAAATTTTGGGGAATGGGGGCTAGGGTTTGATAACTTTGTATTTATTTGCTAGGTTTAAGTTCATGAATGAATTAAATAAATAAATTGTGGGGAATTAAAATATAGGCCAATGAATAAAAATCCCACAATTATAAAGAGCCTAATTTTCGAAAATTATGGCTGCAAATTAATAAGGGATTATTTGATACTTACTTGGAGAGAAATAAATGCACAATTTGGGAAATAAAAATAATGAATACAAGGAAACAATTAAATTAAATCTCCAAGTAGGAAAATTATGGTGGGGGCCAAACTTTCAAGGACTTTGCACAAGTAAATTATTTAAATCCCCAATTAAATAGAATAGGATTTAAATTTGGTAATTTCTTTTATGGAAAAAGACTCCCATAAAATAGGTAACAATCAATTAAATTCCCACAAGGAAAATAATAGTATGGGGCGTGTGACATGGAAGGGAAGTAGTAGAAAAATATTCACATCCCCAATTAAATTGACATAGGAATTTATTTGAATAAAGAGGGATTCCACAAATTAGGAAACAAATAAAATACTCTCCAAAATTTATTGGAGAGGGCAGAAAATTGCTAGGCTAAATAGCCAAGGAAATATCCAAACTCTCTATTTATTCTGGGTGAAGAAATAAATTATCACATGATTTAATTGGATTAAATTCAAAGGATGGAAGTCAATAAAGCACCAATTAAATCAAAGGAAAATAATCCAATCTCCTATTGGAGATTTTCGAAACTCCCAAGGAAAAATAAAATGGAGTTCGAATTTCATGTAGTACAATTTAGGGGTCATTAGTTTGGATTTAATTTGGATTAAAGTCCCAAAACAATTAATTAAATCCACAAAAAGAAGTACTATTTCAATAATTAGGAAGGCCGTATATTTCAATGAATCGACTCGAGAAAGAAATAAATGCATGATCTTATTAATTATTTCCCTTCATTGGAAAAGTATAAAACTCCAGCTCATCAATCACATTAAACACGATAATTCATTCCACGTAAGGTCACTTAAATCACATAGAAGCAAACGTTTCTAAAATTCCAATAACGTATCAAAAGGGTCACAAAAGTTTGGGATGTTACACATCGTATCTGCCCATGACGTTTAACTTGAGCCATGGAGCATCCGGGGGTTGCCATTTGATAGCCACGACCCTTCTTGTTGGTTCCTTCGGCCGAGGGTGGGAGTGTTAACCCCTCAAAATGGACATCCTTGAAGTGCTTCGCCCGTGCTCGTCCACTTTCCACCAGTTTCTGGACATATAGCCTGACTTGCCGTACCACGTTATAAGCCCTGAAGCAAACCCCATTATGTCGGCTGTTGTTCCTCTCCGCCCACAAATACCAAAGGATGATGCAAGGAAGGGTCCGAGCCATGTGGTCCTGTGTGGACCGGTTGATTCTCTTAGCCCAAGATTCGAGTCTAGATGGAATGGAGTCCGATGGCCGAAGGGGATGGCTCGCACCATCAAACCATTCATCAAAAAGTCTCCAAACCATGCTCGTCCCTTGTCCATTAATAAAAAGGTGTTGAATGGATTCCAACCCCGGCTGCCTAGGACAACATTAGCATTTAGATGCCAAGGAGATGTTCCTCCATTGTAGTTTTACGTCAACCGGTATTCTATTCGAAATAAGTCTCCACATGAAAACCGAGATAGTTGTTAAGATGCCACCGTGCCATATGTCTCCAAGAGCCGGGATACGGGGCCGCCTAGCTCTGTTAGAGTCCCATGCCGAGGACAGAGAGAAATTTCCTCCTCGAGACAAAGTCCACCTCGGGACATCGGGGCTGTCAGGGAGGATAGGGATGCTCATGATGGCCTCAGCCATGTGAGGCGGCATACCCGTTTGGTTGCATATGGTACCAACCTTAGCCCCATCCCACTGTCCATTCATCCAAAAATCCGCAACCCTTGTCGTGGGGTCACCCCTTGTGTCTAAGCACAGATCTCTGATTGGTCTATCCCCGAGCCAAATGTTGTCCCAAAACAGGGCTCGTCCATCACCAGTGATCCAACGGATGTTTGGCTGGGCCAGGGGCCAAGCGGCCGCGAGTCGTCGCCACGTCGGGCTGCTCCTACCCGAGTTCAGTCGAGCCAACGGTGATTTTGAGGCACAGTATTTGCTATACATGTGCGAGGCCCATAAGAAGTTTTGCTCTCTAAAGCGCCACCACAATTTGACGTTGAAGGCCTTTAGGACATCCTCAAATTTCCTAATCCCTAGGCCTCCTTCCGTAGTGGGGAGGCAAATCTGTTCCAAAGCAATCCAGTGTGTACGTCGTTTGCCCTCCACAGTGCCCCAGAAGAATCTTGCCAGTTGTTGCTCCAAGAGCTTAAGGGCTCCTTTTGCTGGTTCGATCGCTTGGAACACATGTATTGGGATGGCCTCGAGGGTACTCTTGATCAAGGTCAACCTGCCCCCAAATGATAGGTGTCTGTGTGCCCACCCCGAAATTCTTCTTGAAATTTTCTCTCGGAGGAAGAGAAACATGTCGGTCCTTTTGGCACCTTTGTAAATAGGTACGCCAAGATAGAGGAAGAGGAATGTACCTCTAGTAAAACCACCCTCCGTTTCCACCGTGCCCACACTGTCACCGTTAGTCTCGGTAATGTAAAAATTGCTCTTTGATAGATTGATCTTCTGCCCGGAGACGGCCGAATATTCGTCTAAACAAGCTCTAACCCGTTGGATGGATTCCTTGGCCGCTTGCGTAAAGATAACAATATCATCAGCGTAGGCCAAATGACTAACCTCGGAGCATGCGCGTTTAGACTTGAAGGTCATTTCCATCTTTCCCAAAATAAGCTCATCCAACGCCCTTGATAGATATTCCGCTGCAATAATGAATAATGAAGGAGAGATAGGATCCCCTTGCCGCAAGCCATGAGTGGATTTGAAGAAACAAGCCGGTGCTCCATTGATTAACACCGAGAACCAACAATATCCAATGCATCTTCCAATGAGACTAAGAAATGTCTCTGGGAATCCCATACGGCGCATGACTTGGATCAAGAAAGGCCATTGTACCCGATCATAAGCCTTTGCCATATCAATCTTGATTGCAACGTTTGACGCGGGCCTCCTTCTATATAACTCGTGAAACATTTCTTGGGCTAAGATGACGTTGTCGTTTAGAAGCCTCCCTTTAATAAAACCACTTTGGTTCAGGGATATTACCTTAGGGAGGACGGGAGCCAGCCTTGAGGCAAGGAATTTTGTGATGATCTTGTTTGAAACTTTGCAAAGACTAATTGGTCGATAGTCCGACCAAGATGTCGGGTTATCCTTCTTTGGTATTAGAACAATCATTGTCGCGGTGATGCTCCGTGGGAGAAAAGCCCCGTTAAAAAATTGTATTACCGCATCCCCCACATCCCGACCAATGATATCCCAACAACTATGATAGAAGGACGCGGTGAATCCGTCATGGCCCGGTGTGCTATCAGCCGAAATGCTCCATACTGCCCGTTTGATCTCCTCTTCATTGGGGGAAGTAGCGAGGCTCTCCAAGTCCGAGGCCTGTGGGTGTCGCCGAATCAAGTTCAAATCTGGATCGGCCAGAGGGAGAGCCGATGGTGCAAGTAACTCTTGAAAGAAGTTAGACACCGAGTCCTTGATCTCTCTTTCGTCAGTAATGGTTCGGTCTCCCGCTAGTATGCCATGGATTCAAAGACGAGCTCTCTTTTGTTTGACCCAACTTTGATAGAACTTCGTATTTCTGTCCCCCTCCTTGATCCACCGTACCGCTGCCCTCTGTCTCCAAAAATCCTCCTCCATTTTTAGTAAGAGGATGTAGTCCGCAATAGCCTTATTTGCTCAGCATCTATTGGTCGGGGATGCATCTGCTTTGAAGGCTTGCTGGGCCTCTACGATAACTACCTCAGCCTCTTTAAGGTTAGATTGGAGGTTTCCAAAAGTCGCTCTATTCCACTCTTTAAGGACTTTCTTAAGCCTTGCGAGCTTGATTTGCAAATTAAGTAGTCCTCCGGCCTTGGTGGGTTGGCTCCAACTGGATTCCACGACTCCTCGAAACCTCTCGTGTCTCAACCACATGTTCTGGAATCGGAAGTTCCTACCTTGCTCCCCTGTCACCTCTGTTTTGCATCGAACCAGGATAAGACCATGATCCGAGGCGACGCGAGGCAGGTTCGTGATTCTTGTTGCCTCGAAAACGCTAGTCCACTGCTCATTTATAAAAACTCTGTCAAGCCTCTCAAATAGGTTGTTCTTTGCCCAAGTGAAAGGTGCACCGTCAAAGCCCACATCGACCAGTCTACAATCTTCGATTGCTTCCGCGAAGTCCAACATCTCTGCTTGCCTATTAGACTCGCTCCCGGACCTATCTCGTGGGTTAAGAATGGTGTTTAAGTCCCCTCCAATAATCCACGACCGACTCTCCAAGTTGTCCGCAAGATCCCGCAATTTGTCCCAGAGTGGATATCTTTCCGCGCGAGTACACTTAGCATAGATAGCCGTGACCGCCACAGGTTGGCTGCATGCCTCCAAGCGAAGAATATCGTGGAGAGCTTGCTCGGAGTCATCAATAACATCAAAGTGAACTCCCTCTCTAGTAAAGATCCAAATTTTCCCCGACGTGTTAGCGCCTTTGAAGTTGAGTCCGAAAAGCTTTGAATACAACTCCGGGTTTGGCGCGGTGAGAGGTTCCATTATTGCCATGAAGGAAATATTATGAACAACAATTAGTCTTTTGATAACGTTGCGGGCCGAGGTTTTCACAACCCCGCACATTCCAAAACAAAAGGTTACAAGACATAATTAATTGGATGATGACTTACCCGAGCGGGATGAAGACCGCCCTGTTACATCCATCTTCCGATCATTTTTGTGCCTTGAATTCTCGCCGAGGCAAGAGGTTACATCCTCCCCCGTGTTCAGGATAGATTGCACCACAATTTCCATTCCAATCACCTCATCTTCCTCGGGGTGATCCGTTTCATAGGCTTCTTTCTCCATGAGTGTGCATGGTATTGATTAATGCTCATGAAGTTTCCTAGGTCCCCCTCGGATGCCATCGATCCATCCTCCTCTTGACCCCTAGCCGGGGTGCCTCGTTTGATTGGAGATGAAGGTCCGCTTGAGGCCTTGCGTGCGGAGCGTCCACGAGGTTGCCAACACCTATTCCCCTTATTACTCGATCCACCGGCCCCATTATGAGGACCTCTCTCCCCCCATTGTCTCGGCTCAAGAACATCCGGAATGCATGTGTCCGAGTAAGATGGGACCTCTTGAACTACCGAAACCAGGGCCGTGGGAATGGGCTGTATACTTGCCTCCTCCTTTTCCGGACGATGCCATTCCGTGATTACCTTGTTTCCATTATGGTGAAGCGATTTTCCAGCCGTATTGTGATTTGTCTCCGAGTTCCTCCTCGCCATCGGGATGTTGTAGTTCCGCTTTGGAGGCTTCTCATTCTTACCCGAGGCATAACATGTTACGGCCGAATGGCCCACGTGCCGACACTCCAAACAAAACGCAGGTATCTTGTCCCATTTTATTAGCTGTTGCACGATCAATTTGGATCGGGTTTCCTAAGAGTTTTCCAATCGCAAACAAGGCCGAATGATCATAGAGATGGATAGGAAGGCCAATAAGGTTACACCATATGGCTGCTATCGGTGACTCGCAATAAACGTCGAAGTCCGGAGTCCACTTAAAGACTCGCATTAGGTGTCTATCCACGTACCACACCGGGGTATCCTTCGGACCATTAAGCAACCTCGCATAGTCATTAAGATCATCTAGTTGTATTAGCACATGCTTTGCGTTAATATATTTCCAATTCCAACCTCTAACAAACTTCATATTGTCTAAGGCTTTATGAATTTGGCTTGAAGCCGGAATGGAATGTGAAAACTTACCTACAATAGCAAATCCCAACGTGTCGGCCAATTGTTGTGTCTCACTTCCGGAAAAATAGATCGTCGGGACGCCATTGCTCGACGAAGCGAACCCCATGTTTTTTATTTTCTCCGGCTCAAATATGTGATGGCCTTTCGGGTCCGGTTAGTTGCGAAGGATATCCGCCATCGTCGGTTGTGGTTGCGGCCCTCGGTCCTTACTCGGATTGAGATGTGGGCCTTTTCTAGTCGGATGAGGCTCCCCCCAAGGCGCCTTTTCCACCGGGTTCAGGACCTCGTGCTGAACCCCACCGACCGAGCTTTGCCCGTGGTTTGGCCTTCCCTTCCATGGTGAAGCCTCCCCTGTTTCAAACGAGATACAAAGTTTTTTGGTTCGGCCCTTTTCGAGAGGGGGGAAGTGCTCGAGATACTCCTGGTTCGGGCCAAGGTTCCTAGCCTGCTCCGCGGTTAGTTCGGCGTTATGAGACTCGACTCCAATAATTGCTTGAGGCCCACCCGAACCATGCCTGTTGTCAGCGTCGACTTGTTGGAGGGGTTGTGAAGAAATCCGGTCCAAGGCCTCGGCGGAATCGAGATTAGCTAGTTGCAAAAGGGATTGTTTTGGCTGCACATGTGACTCTTCCATGCAGCAATCACGTGAGTCAAGGTTTGGGAATGAGACCAATTGCCTTTCACCAATGAAACTTGTCTTTATTGCCATATCCGGAAAGTTGACCATAGTACCTTTTGTTTGTCTTGTTTCCACTCCAATCAAGAAAGCTAGCTCCCTAGAGTGTACCATCTTGTCAGCCACCATAGCAACGGTCATATCGTCGCCGGCTGAGGGTTGCGCCGCCACCGGAGCCAATGTGGAGTCGGAATTCAAAGATTCCAGCTGTTCGGGTAGTTCCAACGCTCAGGATTCTGTTTTACTTACCTCGAGAGGCCCTTCCTCACCACCAATTCCGTCCTTTGGGAGTTCGGAGAAGACAACACTCTCTATGCAAATCGGTATCACTTCTTCCGGTACCTTCTCCTTTGACCGGCCATGGCTACCTTCTCTTCCTTGTCTTTCCGCGCTTCCCGCCGCCATGTCAAGCTCCTCAATAAGGTTTTTCTTGAGGCCGCTTGTACGGATCTCCTCCCCGGCGTCGTCCTCGGCAAAAGCCTTCTTGAATTCCGGTTTTGTCGACGGGGAGGGAGACGCATTGTATCTTTTCCTCCCATTACCTTTCGTTGTCGGCCTCGGAGTGGACTTCCTCATTTTCAGCCGGTCTCCTACACTTCGACGGGCCTCTTTTTAGCTCGCCTTCGCACTTGTAATGGTATCGCCGGCGGATTGGAACAAGGCCCTCGTTGCATCACTCTCATCGGCAGCCGAATCATCCATGGTCGACGTCCAGCTCCCCGCAAAAGGCTGGGTGGTTCCGGTCGTCCAGTCCGACGTGGAGACCTCCACCGACCGTTGGAGCAAGCGTTCAAGAAAGGCTAAGGGATGAGAGAGAGGATTCCTTCAGAAATAATTTCTGAAGAATGGTCTCCATATGTGTACAAATGGTATGGAATTTCTCTATTGTTTTTTTGCTTTATCCTATTACGGACCTTTTCAGCAAAGAAATGGGGTAGTCCTGATAAGAACTTCTCTTTCGAAAATTGTTGGTAACAATCTTCTCTAGTAAAGACTTTAGAGAGAAAGACATCCTTATACCACTTATATTGAGATAAATTGTGGCATCTAAGGTTCATCAATTGCTCTTGAGTTTTATCAAGATGCAATGATGCTTCTCCGATAAAGTGTTTTGCTATCATATATAATAGCGTATTAACACTGTCTGGGACTTGTGTAATAACATTGTCCCTGTTTTCTGTCTTAACAGCATTAAGGATTTGATTTTTTACTTCTTCGTTAAAGCAAAAATCCCACCAACCTTTAAGCTGGCCAGTGAAGCCTTGAATTATGGCTCTTGCAATAACAGGATCTGCAGTGCCATTGACCCTATGGGCCGAGGCATACATTGTCATATAATTTATGACAGCTTGTATTTGGTATTCAGAAAGACCATCAATATTCCATTCATTAATGGATTTCCCATCATAAGAGCAAGCATTATATTCACTAAACTGCTCTAATTGGAGATCTACCGGAGTAGGCCTATGATAATAGGGCTTTGCAGGGATATTATAAACCATCTTCTTTTTATAGGAAGAAGACAATTTATTGACCTCTAAGGGATCATCCTCAATCCTCATTTTTTCGAATTGTTTTTCGAGTTCACCCAAACTTTGATCAGAATTTTATGAGTCACCCAAACTTTGATCAGAAAACCTGATTTCGACATCACCATTTGAGTGTTCTATTATGTCTTCAAGTTTTCTTGGTTCCGGTTTTTCCGGTTCTATGGCTTCTTCAAGGAGCCAATTTTCAGGTAATTTAACCTGATCCCAAGTAATAGTCTAGGGAATTTTAACATTACTCTTTTCTAAATTAGTGACAAAAAGAGTAGTATGTTTTCCTGATTCGTAAGGAATTTCGTTACATCTTGGGAAAATAGAATTCATAACCTTATAATGTATCCTTTTTCTTTTTTTTTAATTTTTTTTTTAAAAAGATAACCAAAAAAGCTCTCCGTCCTACGAACTTGATACTGTGATGCAGAAACAGCATCTTGACAAATTTGTTCAGAACAACATCAAAATAAATCGATAAATTTGGACTGAAATTTTTTAGTTTATCATTACAAAACTCAAGCGGTGCTTGCACCTTTTCCCTTCTTCTTCTAAAGTTTCTTCATGTAAAACTCCAGCTCCTTGCCCTCCAAGATATAACCATCACATCGCCCACACTGTCCAGGGCGAGAGGCGATTGTAGCTGTCTCAGTTTCCTCTCCTTCCTTCTTTGCCTCCTCACTCACAGTTGGACAATCTAACAGGGCGTGAGGCGATCTAACAGGCGACCACCGCCAAATTGTTCCTCGATATGTTGGTCAATCTTACGGTCCTGCTGACGTTTTTCTAGTTTCCTCTGGACATGGTTACTCTTCTTTGCCTCCTCAGTCACAGTTGTCTCAGTTTCCTCTCCTTCCTTCTTTGCAGCTGTCTTCTTCTTGCGACTAATTTCAACTCCATAATGTTGAAGATACCACTGCTTGAATGGTGCAGCATCCACTTGAACAATAGCACCCTTCACCAAAGTCTGGGTCCTGACCAGCTCATTGTTGGATGCATTGTACACAACATCAAGAATACGGGTCTTTCTGGTCACAGCCTCACTCCCCCAGGAGTAATTTCCAGTGTCAAGTCTCAACGCACGCCACTTCACATTGCCTCCGCGAACCCTGACCCTGCGAACTGTCTTGTTACTGGACAACTTCGTGTTTGCAGGTTGTCTTCCCAGCTCATACTTTCGCTTCTTCCTCCATGCCTTCTTCTTGCCTCCAGTAGCACGCCTCTTGTGCATAGAATCCCGAGAAATACCCATGATTGCTGGTGGATGAGCTCAGCTGTTAACCTTATAATGTATCCTATATGTAAGGATAACATTTTTTGCTTCTCTAGCCATATTAAACCCTTCGGTTCTAATATCTAAGCATAAAGCATGTATTAAGGTCATGTCTGTTAAAGACAACACAAAATTGGGAAAGCAACTAAAATAAATTGGTCCAGCACAAAGACTAGTTTCTACAATCCCTAATAAAGAATCATGAAACCTTAGGTGTCTTTTATCACGAACAGCAATTAAAGCAGAGGTGTTTAACCCTTTTCTAGGTGTCTTTTATCACGAACAGCAATTAAAGCAGAGGTGTTTAAACCTTAGTTGTTCATGTTTTGTTTCGGTAGGTCATTTCCTCCATGCGATCCTTGAGCCCCATGTTGTGGTTGTTTCGGCGTGGCAGAATTATAGTTCCTTTTCGGGGGACACACCGCCTTGCCCGCCGCATAGCAGACCTCGTTTTTGTGCCCCACATGCCTACATTCGTTGCAATAGGCTGGAATCTTATCCCCTCTCACTTGTTGCATTGTTTCGCGCCCGCAAATATCAAGAATGATCTCCTCGGGGGTGGCTTTGTAATGTCGATCTCGATGCAAATACGTGCAAAGGATAGTCTTGTCTTGTTGGTTGTACCGCAATCGACTTGGATCGGTGTGCCTAGGAGTTTCCCAATGGGAAATAAAGCCGATTGGTCAAATAGGTGGATGGGGAGGCCAATTAGGTTGAACCAAATCTCCGCAATCGGGGACTCACAATATGCGTCAAAATCCGGGGACCATTTGAAAACTCTCATAGGGTGGCGATCAACAAGCCACACCAAGGTGCCTTTAGGACCACTAAGCAGCCAAGCATAATCCGCAATATCCTCAAATTGAACAAGAATATGTTTTTTTTAATTAAACACCTTCACGGTGGAGGGTTCGTGGGTCCCTCATCCCTATATTGCATCTCAAAAGGCGGTTACAATTTAAGGATTACAACAAGACCGATCATCAATCTATGTCTAGGTGAACAAAATTCAAAAAGCAAAACATTCTAGAACAATTCCACCACAAGAGGAAGGAGGGGACATGCCAGAAATGGCTCGAAACCTGCTTACTCTACGGTGTCCAGTGAGGTCAAGATCAGTGGGTCCTTCCCCGTCCCTTGTGTTACTCACGGTCTTCCTCTCACCCGAATGTTGGGGATTCCCATCTCGTCCATTCGGACAATGGCATTGAGCATTCTTGGGGCAGTCTGTGCGGTTTTTAGCTCTTCTGGTCCTATTGACAAAAATGGTCTTGTCTTCGGTGCCATTTTTTTAACACCTTTCCCTATATATCAAAATGAGATAATTACAAAGCGCTGCCACACCCGAAAGTGGTGTGCCATAACAAAAGCCAAGAGTAGTATGCGGTCCGATCCCACAAGGTTCGGACCTCATCATACTCCCTTCAAAAGTACAATCAACCGAAAAACAAGGCACTATAGTCTCCCATCTTCTCATTGCCGACTCTAGTATCCGTCCCCGTGTAGGTTTCGGATGTGTGGAACTCCCATCTCGTCCAATCGGATAAAGTCCAAGAGCTCACTCGGTGCTGAATTATGTTGCATTCGTAGGCCGCTATCATGCTCTAGCCCCATTCTCGCAAGGAAATCCGCCGCTTTGTTCCCCTCTCGGTGTATGAACGTGGCCTGAAATTTGAGTTGGAGCTTGTGCAAGATCAGTTGCGCCACCGCTTGCCGAACAAGTGCCGGCCCCCATCCTGTTCCATTGACCAATTTGATTGCTTGCTTGGCATCCGACTCAATCTAGATTGGTAGGCCGAATTCCTTGGCTACGTTCAGCCCATGGATCATGGCCATTAGCTCAGCCTCCAACGGCGAGTGTGCTTCAAGGGGCGTACAAAAGGCTACAAGCATCTTGCCCCAATGATCTCGTACGATTCCTCTCCCCCTGCTTTGTCGTTCGCTTCATTGAAAGAGCCATCCGTGTTAAGTTTTATCCATGGTTGGTCCGGGGGGTTCCATTTGATCGCCATGGCTAGAGGTAGCGCCCTAATAGCTTCCGCTTGTTGAGGGATGCTGATTCCAAGTTTAACTTCCTTCCAATGCTTCGGCTTCAGGCTTCCATTGGCCATAGAGTTCTGAATGAACATGTGGACCTGCCATACCACGTTGTGTGGTTTAAACTATGTGCCTTGGTGGCGACTCCTATTTCTCTCCGACCAAATAAACCATAGAATGAGGTATGGGGTGGCTCGGCTAAGATGCTTCTTGTTCGACTGTTGGCACCATCGCGCCCAGACCTCAATCCTCGTAGAGATTGTGTCATTGATATGGAGACGGGGGGGAAGAGCCTGTGAACCAAGCGTCAAACTCACTCCATACTCTTCGGGCTCCATGCCCCTGGATGAAGAGGTGTTGGAGGGACTCGATACTCGGTCGGTGGGGGCAGCATTGGCACTTGGAGGCTAGCTCAATCTCCCGCCACTGGAGTTTTGTGTCGACCGGCACCCGGTTCGAGAGTAGCCTCTAGATGAAGATGGATATGGAAGTAGTAAGTCCCGCATTCCAGACGTCGCCCAGTCCCTGAATGAGCGGATGCTGCCCTCGGATTGTGTCCCACGTCGAGGCCACCGTGAATTCTGCATGCTTAGAGAGGGTCCACCTCAGGATGTCCTGTGCGCCTTGAAGGATCGGGGTGTTGAGGATGCGACCAATTATATGCTGTGGGAGGCCGACCTGATCATGAAGAAGTTGGAGCTTGGGTTCATCCCAAGTGCCATTCCTAAAATACTCCGACACCCCAGTGGTTGGTCTCCTCCTTTCTTCGAGACAGAGTTCCCTAAGAGGGGCGTTATCAAGCCAGATGTCATCCCAAAAATAGATATTTCCTTGGCCCACTAGCCACCTCTAGAAAGCCTCCTCCACGTAGGGCTACTCCTGCTCGGCGTACGCACGGTAAGAGGTGTGGAGTTAGAGCAATATTTGGCCATCATATATTTCGCCCACAGGGAGTTTTGCTCCCGGAATCGCCACCAAAGTTTTATGTTGAAGGCGCGTAGAACCTCCTTAGTTTTGCGGATCCCAAGCCCCCCTTCATCGGTGGGGAGGCACATTTGATCCCAGCCAATCCAGTGTGTCCGCTTCCTCTCACTCGTAGAGCCCCAAAAGAATCGGGCCATTTGTTGATCAAGTTGTTTTAGAGTGCCGGCGGTAGGCTCGATGGCTTGGAAGATATGAATGGGGATCGCATCGAGAGTGCTCTTAATAAGCGTGAGCCTCCCTCTAAAAGATAAGTGCCAGTGCGCCCACCCTGAAACCCTTCTTGCAATCTTTTCACGGAGGAATAGGAACATGTCCGTGCACTTTACACCGCGATAGATGGGGACGCCCAAGTAAAGGAACGGGAAGTCCCCTCTAGTGAAGCCCCCGCTTGTGTAAATATAATTAAGTCATCCGCATAGGCTAGGTGGCTGATCTCGATGCATCTCCGGGAGGCTTTGAAGGTCATCTCCGTTTGGCCGAGTATGAGCTTGTCCAGGGCTCGCGATAAGTAGTCTGCGGCAATTACAAACAAAGCAGGGGATATCGGATCGCCTTGTCGTAGTCCCCGTATCGATCTGAAGAAACCCGAGGGAGCCCCATTGATAATAAACGAGAACCAACACCAGCGTATACACCTCTCCATAAGCGAGATCCATGCGTCCGGGAATCCCATGCGTTGGAGTACCTTAAAGAGGAAAGGCCATTGGACCCTATCGTAGGCTTTTGCCAAATCAATCTTCACCGCAACATTCGGCGCTGGGGAGCACCGTGCAAGCTCATGAAAAATCTCCTGAGCCAACCTGGCATTATCGTTGAGGAGTAGCCCTTTAACGAAGCCGCTTTGTGATGGAGACAATACCCAAGCTGATCTACAAGGACAAGAAGTTGGATCCATTGATCATTCAAAGTGGGCCAAATTACAAGAGCTAGAGCTAAGAAGATAAAGGAGTCCATGTTGCTTTTAGTTGCTGAAATAAAAACTCAATTCCTTGACCATTCTACATTGGGCCAAGTGGTGAATAGTATTCAAGTTAGTGGGCAGCCCAAGGCATGAAGTTTGGAGGCACTACATATCACATTTTGGAGGCCCAAATTGATGATACATGATGAATTTTCGTCCAAGTTGGAGTAGTCAAAATGAAGGGTCTTTTTTAGTTACATTTTATGTTTAATAAGTGACTTTAGATGTCCTAGAGTTACACCAAAGGTTTAGGAGTTACTTTTCTTTTATTATGAGTCATTTTAAGTGTCATAAGTTGTACTAATGATGTGAGACTTTCAAGAGTACATTCTAGCCTATAAATAGGCTTGTAAGCATGTCATTTGAAGACACCATTGATCAAATACGAAAATAGACTTTGTCTTATGAGTTGAATTCTCTTTGTAGAGTTTTTCACTTGTTTGGAACTTTTTTTTTTAATCAAACACCTTCACGGTGGAGGGTTCGTGGGTTCCTCATCCCTATATATCAACAAAAGGCTTTTACAAGCGAATGATTACAAGTAGACCAATCTTTCTAAAGCTAGGGGAACAAAAAACAATTTACATCACACCCTATGACAATTAAACCACAAGAGTAGATAGGGGTACCCACATACTCTACGGCGTCCGGTACGAAGCAAGATCGGTGGGCCCCATTCCGAGCCTCGAGCTACTCACGGGTCATCATCTCTCACCCGAAGGTTGGGGACTCCCAATTCATCCATTCAGATGATGGCTCTGATCATTCTTGGAACATTATGTGGAGACATATTCTGGAAAGAATCTTGTGCCACTCCCATTTTGGCGAGCATATCGGCCGCTTTGTTGCCCTCCCTATGAATGAAGGTGGCACGGAATATATGTCTACTTTTGAAGCCATGCAAACGGGCCATGACGCGGCGAACTTGTGCCGGCCCCCAAGTAGTAGCATTGAGCAATTTAATAGCTTGTTCCGCATCCGATTCAATCCATATGGGTTGGTTGAACGCCTTCGCTACCTCCAACCCATGGTGTATGGCCATGAGCTCAGCCTCAAGAGCCGATTGGGCGATGAGGGGGGTTGCAAAGGCTGTTAGCAACTTTCCAGCGTGATCACAAACTAGACCTCCCCGCCTCCCTTATTTGTTGCCTCAAAAAATGCACCGTCCGTGTTAAGCTTGATCCACGTGCATTCCGGGGGGTGCCACTTAACCGGCATGACTAGCGGTCTCGGCTCCCTTGTCTCGGGGTGATTCGGGGGACTCATTCCGAGTTTCACTCCCTTCCAATGCTTTGGCTTGATGTGTACATTGGCCATGTTGTTGAGGATGAACATTTGAACCTGCCAAACAATGAACTGAGTTTGCTCATGTCGCTCCTATTCCTCTCCGCCCAGAGAAACCACTGAATAAGATATGGCATGACTCGACTAAGGTATCTCCTATCATGTTGTTGGGCCCTTAACGACCACACTTGCAACCTGTCCGGAATGGTGTCGTTCGCCCTAAGGGATGGGGCCGAACCTTCGAACCACCTGTCGAACTCCCTCCATACACATGCTGCCCCCCGGATGAAGAGATGTTGAAGGGACTCAGTGTTAGGCCTCCGTGGGCAGCATTGGCATTTCGACACAAGCTCTATCTTCCTCCATTGAAGCTTGGAATCGACCGGGATCCTATTTGACAAGAGTCGCCAATTAAAGATTGCAATAGATTTTGTGAGGCCAACCCTCCAAATGTCGTTGAGACCTTGAATTCTCGGCCTCTGCGTGTGTATAGTCTCCCAAGTAGTAGCTAGCGAGAACTCCTCGAGCCGAGAGAGCTTCCATCGAGGGACGTCCAGTATCCCCGCGACGATTGGAGTATCAAGGATTTGTGTGATAACCTCTTGTGGCATTTCAGCCTGATTGTGAAGTTGGAGTAACTTAGCCTCGGCCCAAGTTCCATCCCTAATGTAGTCCGAGACCTTGGCCGCTGGGGCGCCCTTATCGTCAAGACAGAGCTCGCGAAGGGGAGAGTCACCAAGCCATATGTCATCCCAAAAGTAGGCATCACTCTGACCGATCACCCATCTAATGTGCAGATTTGCTTGATTTCTCACTTTCATTAACCGTTTCCATGTCGGGCTGTGTCTCCCCGAAGGGGAGGCCGCAAGGGGGGAATTTTTGTGACAATACTTGGCCTCCATGTACCTAGCCCATAGGGAATTTTGCTCTCGGAACCTCCACCATAGTTTGATACTGAAGGCTCGGAGGACTTCTTTGGATTTACGAATGCCGAGACCCCCTTCGGGTGTGGGGAGGCAAATCTGATCCCACCCAATCCAATGCGTCTTTTTTCTCTCGTTTGACGATCCCCAGAAAAATCGAGCCATCTGCTGATCCAATTGCTTAAGGGCCGCGGAAGTCGGTTCGATGGCCTGGAAAATGTGAAGCGGCACCGCTTCAAGTGTGCTTTGAATTAGGCTAAGCCTACCTTCAAAAGAGAGGTGCCGCCCCGAGATTCGTGCGACAATCTTTTCCCGAAGGAACATAAAACATATGTTCGAGAAGAGCCACCTCGGTGCATCCCGATAGCCTTCCAGAATCGGGGTGTTCAGAATATCTTCAATAAACGGCAGTGGCATGCCAACCTGCTCATGAATACGCTGAAGTTTTGCCGGGTCCCAGTCACCGTTACACCAAAAATCGCGGACACGGTCAGTTGGAGAGCCTCTATCATCCAGGCAGAGCGATCTTAACGATGAATTTTCGAGCCAGATGTCATCCCAGAAAAGAATACGTCCATCATCTAACGCCCACCTGATGTGTGGATGTGCTTGCGGTCGTGCTTTGGCAAGCCTCCGCCAAGTGGGGTTGCATCTGCTCTAGATGTTGTTTGAGAGCGGAGAGGATTTCTAGCAGTATTTGGAGTTGAGGTAGGCCACCCACAAGGAATTATTTTCCCTAAATCTCCACCAGAGCTTGATATTGAAGGCTCGCAACACCTCTTTGAAGCGCCTAATCCCACCAGAGCTGTGGGAAGGCACACCTGCTCCCAACTGATCCAGTGCGTCTTCTTCCTCTCATTGGTGGACCCCCAAAAGAATCTCGACAACATTTGATCGAGTTGCTTAAGGGCGGTGTTGGTCGGTCAATTGCTTGAAAAATATGAATTGGAATAGCTTCGAGAGTGCTTTTGATGAGGGTAAGTCTACCCCCGAATTAGAGGTGCCGGTGAGCCCAGCCGCTGATCCTCTTGGCTATCTTTTCCCGAATGAAAAGAACATGTTGGTTCATTTAGCCCCCCCGATAAATTGGGTCCCCAGATACAGGAATGGGAATGGACCTCTGGAAAAGCCACCCTCTCGCTGGATCATATCCGCACCCTCTTCATGTTTTTCATCAAGGTAGAAGTTTCTCTTGGAGATGTTAATTTGCTGCCCAGAGATAGCTTCATACTTCGCGAGGCAGAGCCGTAGTTGTCTAAGTGATCTAGCATCTTCTTAGGTGAAGATGAGGATGTCATCGGCATATGCGAGATGACTAACTTCCATGCAGCGGCGCGTCGCTTTGAACACCATTTCTTTCCTCCCCAAAATAAGTTTATCCAACGCCCTTGAAAGATATTCGGCCTCTATTACGAACAGAGCCGGTGAGATGGGATTGACATGTCTAAGCCCTCGAGTGGACTTAAAAAAGCCCGAGGGGGCGCCGTGATCAGAACTGTAATGAGGGGTTTCATAACACAAAATATCCTCAAGTACTTGAGGGTACTGTAATGCTGGGTTTCATAACACAAAATATCCTCAAGTACTTTAGGGTTTTGATGTTAGGATTGGTATACTGAAAATCATATTTCGAGCATGTTACACGGATAGAATTACTTTTTTTTACGGATAGAATTGCTTGTATACAATAAACTCTACAATCCACTAACCAAATGCGAGAAGCGAGAATAAGTAATTTTATCGCATTGAGATAAGTCTTTCTGGCTATTTACTGAAAGATGAGGTTTAGGTGATTGTTACTCCCTCCGTCTGCCATTAGGAGTCCCTTTTCATGACGGCATAAATTTTAAGAAATGTTAAGAAAACTGGGTGGAAAAAGTTAGTGGAATGGGGGTCCCACTTGTATATATTACTTTTAAATGAAATGTGAGTAGAATGAGTTAGTGGAAGGTGGGACCCTATTACCATTTATGGTAAAGAGAACCGGGACTCCTATTCATGGGCGGACTAAAATGGAAAAACGGGACTCCTATTCGCGGATGGAGGGGGTATTTCTTAATCATTGTTGACATAGAATTGAGCATATGATATTGATTATGCACTACTTTGATTTATGAAATGGTACTGATTTTTCGCAATCCAAGAATCATGATATCTTGGGTAGTGGTGATCAATGTCTAGAGGTGCTAGTATTGTTATTGCAATGAATCGTGTGTTAGGAGAGTCCAGTTTGATAATATCCTCAAGAGGTGTTTGAAAAGGGTTTTATTATTCAGAAACCCGACCGGTTGGAATTTATTCCAGAATAATAAATAAAGATTTTGAACTAGACAACTCTTGGAAAAAGATATTAATTAATTAAAGTCAAATGTCTAAAATTAATGGATATTTATATCTTAAACACGGGAAATAATAAGTTAAAGAGGTAAAGCCCGGATTATTCATAATTTAGGATTGGACGGGCAATCAATATTATTATACTATAGTGGATGATAATAATATTCTGTTTGAATTTGAATTAAATTGGAGCTCAATTTAATTAGTAAAAGTCCAACAGGTTTGGCCCAAATCCAACATCCCCTAATCTGGCCCATAATAACTCTATATGAAAGCAGATTAGAAAGGAGATTAATAGTAATTTTAATAATAATTTTCGTGGTCCCTCTGGGAGTGGACGAAAAAGTCAGTTCTTCACAGAACCGAAATTCGGTCTTCTTTCTAATCAAGTTCTTTTCGATTCTGACAAGATTTACCCACCCAAAGGTCATTATCTGAGTTCGGGATATGAGAAGGAACACGAAGAGCCGAAAAAGTTTAGAGAGAGACGCTTTCCCTTCTCTCTAGAATTCTTCCCTTGTCTCAAGTGATCTCCCCCCGCCGCCCATTCCCTCCACCCGTCTTCCACCCTACCCCTCCGTCCGGTCACACCCCACCCTCCCGCCCCCAACATCGTCACACCCCTTGATTCCCGGCGCCGGTCATCCCACGAGCAACCACTATCCTTCACCCAAGACGACACTACACCAACTCTCGGCCGAACCAAAGAACTAGGCCCCGCCTTGGATGCCGGACCCCCCACCGGTTCCCGAACCAGGGGCCGAGGCTCCGCGGGATCTCTCAGATCAGCAAATGACCTTCCAGTCGTGTGAGGACGAGACACCCACTGCCCTAACCAAAGCTATGAAACTCAAGCTCGCCAAATCCCGGTGCAAAGCAAGGAAAAGCACCCCGGCTCCCTCCACCAAAGGGGATGGTCGAAAACGGTTTGTTCCCTCTCCACTCCCGGAGGACAAGCAACTTTACAAGAAACTCCTCTTCGACAATGACACCAGCTCCGACACCGATCCACCCCGGTGTAGAATGGCCATTTTCCCATCCAACCCCACCTCCAACGAGGAGGGCCACAACCCCGGTGTTGAGACCGAAAGCTTGCTCCAACTCGAGGGGGAAGCACCACATGATGGGTCCTATGGTGACAACCGGGTAGCCGGAGAAAGTCCACGGCCGGCCAAGTTTCCGGCGACATTTTGGAGACCGTTGGAGATGGAAGAGACACACACATCCCCGCCCTCCTACCTGATCCGGATGGCCCACGTAGTACCCAAGATGCCTTGGAGGATGGGAAAGTCAAATTACTTGAAATGGGTATAGGGACAAAACTAACTCATGAAAGTGCCTTTGTCCCATACTCGCCTAGTAAGTCACATGATGTTCCGTTGGGATCCCCTCCAATGCAGCCAAAAGTAAAAGAGATCCTACACCTAGTAGCCTTGGACTCGTCGGAGACACTCGATACGGCGTCGGTGCAACCACTACTGGCCGGAAACCTGCCGGAGGTCGGCCGCAACTCGACGGGAGGCCCCAACACTATTGAGACATGCATCAAAAGTCTCACAAATACCGCTTGGAAAGAGATTGGGCCACCTAGCGAAGACTTCCCACCTCTTGAACGTGGACGAACTCGGAAGATCCGAGCTACGTTCGAGAATTGGCTGAAACATAAAGATGCGTGCGTAGCCTACACGTTGCCTACAATGACGACGTCGGCCAACCGTCTTAGCCAAGACCCCGAGCCCATGACTAGAGTCTCGGCCAATATCAAGAATCCCGATGTGATGCCGGACACAACAACATCCATTGACACGCCTATGGGCGATGCCTTAGCACAACAAGGATTGAAAGGTGGTGAGAACGCCCAAACCGAGGAAAACAATGCCGAACACAACAACCCGAGGGGACACCGCGTCCCGGAAGAGAGGAATGGCAAAGCCCAAAAGTCCATGGCGGACATGGTCCGAGGACCTTCTTCAATAAACGGACCACAAGTCTTCGACCCGGAGAGCATTCAAAAGATTGGCTAGGCAACTACTTCCAATGGAGTGCCGGCAATTTACTTCTCCGGGGCAGAACAAACCTCGGACACGCTATTGTTGGTAAGTTTTCTCACTCCATCCCGGCTTCCCATCAAATTCAAAAAGCACTTGAGAATATTAAATTTCGCCGTGGCTTTACTTGGAAATATATTAATGCTAAGCATATACTTGTGCAATTCGAGGATATTGCAGACTATGCCCGGCTCCTTAGTGGCCCCCAAAGGCACCCCGGTATGGTATGTTGATCGGCATCCGATGAGAGTATTCAAATGGTCACCTGAATTTGATGCATACTGTGAGTCCCATATTGCGGCAATATGGTGCAACCTGGTCGGGTTACCAATCCACCTATTCGATCATGCGGCACTATTTGCCATTGGTAAGCTGCTAGGAACGCCAATCCAAGTGGATCGAGCCACGGCCAATAAGTCACGAATTTCCTTTGCAAGACTTTGTATCGAAATTGACATCACTAAGCCGCCACCCGAGGCGATCATATTGGATATTTGTGGTCGTGAAACGGTACAGCAAGTGAAGTGGGATAAAATCCCATCTTATTGCCGGGAATGCAAACATGTGGGACACAAGAGTAAGGTGTGCTATGCGGCAAGGCCATCGGAGCGGCCTCCCAAGAGGAACTACAACATAAATCCTTTGCGACAGCCACATAACCGAGATGCCGAGGCCTACAATCCCAACAATCTTAACATGGCATCACCAAAGCAACCACATCTTGAAGGAATAGGCGTGAAGAAGAATGTTGATGAATCGAGGCAAACCAACAATAACATGGAATGGAAACAACAAGGAAAACACAAGGGGAGGAAAGCAACACCCGGATGAGCCCGAAGGCTAGTGTGCGCACGGGGGCAGAGTGGTCGGGAACAGATTTTTTGGGGGATTTGCATGGCCCGGGGAGTGCAGACATGACCATCGATCATAATGGACGTGTCCCACAACATTTTAGAGAGGCGCACACTAAGGCTCCTTCATTTGAACATGGGCGAAAGAACAAGCCGAGAGAGGCGGACCTGACCCAGCATGAAGGTCAATCGGCTTCGGACGACCTAGTCCAACCAAAAGGCCATTTCAAGCCCTTTGTCGTCGAGAATGCTGAGGATCCGGGACCATCGAGTCACATGAGCACTAACCGATATTTCTCCCTCATGGCCCGCGAGAACTTCATGGAGAATGATATGGAAGATGATGAAAATTGGGAGGAGTCTCTCTCGCACAAGGAAGACGAAGATGGAGCCAATCCAGCTCTTCTGGAGGCCGAGACATCCCATGGAGGGAGCAATCTCCAAATCAGTGAATTCCAAGGGGGGGATCGCACCGGGTACGAACCCTTCTAGTTAATGATGTCTTTGAATTTTCTATTTTGGAACGTTAGGGGGATCGCAAATGCGTCTACCCAAAACGTCCTAAAAAGAATAATTAAATCTCATAATATTTGTTTTCTTGCAATAATGGAGCCACTTGTCGACCCTAACCCGGGCAAGTTTTCAAAAGTGTTGGGGATGCAATATAAGGGGTCCAATGCCAATGGGAAAATATGGATTTTTGTGGAGGAAAGGATGGATTTTGAGGTGGTGGATGACTCGGAGCAGCTTTTGCATGGGCAGTTCACTTGCCCCCGGATCCCAACACCCATTTTGATCTCGCCTGTGTACGCTAAATGCTCGAGAGGCGAGAGGCTTGCACTGTGGGAAAAAATGAGGGAGCTGACCCAAATCTCGGAAGGAATGTCGTGGTTTATCGGAGGGGATTTCAACATAATCCTCTCCGCGAGAGACAGAACGGGGAGTGACACAAACCGTCTGGCCGAAATGGTGGACTTTGCTGAGGCTATTGAAGATTGTGGTCTTTTGGATCCAGGGTATGATGGATCAGACTTTACATGGGCTAAGAATGGACTTCTGGAAAGGTTAGACAGGGTGCTGATTAGTGAGGTGGCGTCTCAATTGTTCGATGCAATACGAATCACGAACCTTCCTCGTATTGCATCGGATCGTGGCCCTCTCCTTGTCCGATGCAAGATGCCTAATACCCCCGTGGGTGCGACATGAAGGATTTAGCGATTTGGTGAGGGAAGATTGGGGGGGCCCCCACGGAGGCGACGGGTCTCCTCAACTTAAAGCTCAAGCTAGCAAGGGTCAAGAGAACTTTTAAACGATGGAATAGAGAGGTATTCGGGAATATACACGCCAACCTCAAATCCTGTGAAGAAAGCATTGCGATGGCCCAAGCGGAGTTTGAAGATGACCCCTCGCCCTGGAATAGAACGGAGGTCAACAAACAAATTGCGGAGTACATCCTCCTTCTTAAGATGGAGGAAGACTTCTGGCGTCAGAAGGCGGCACTACGTTGGTTGGAAGATGGGGATAAAAACACCAGATTCTATCAAAGCTGGGTGAAGCAGAAGAGGGTTCGGTTACGTATACACAAGATCAACGTTAATGGGTGTGAACTCACGGAGGACTCAGCCATCCAAGCATCGGCGGTTGAGTTTTATCAAATTCTTCTTGCCCCAAGCAACCCAGAACCCACGGACCCGGACCTTAGCCTCCTACACCGACTTCCTCCCTCGGAGTCTTTGGCGACCCTCCCCGAACCTCCAGATGCAGCTGAAGTGAAAAGAGCGGTTTTCGACATCTCGGCCAATAGTGCACTTGGCCCGGATGGATACTCGGCTCTCTTCTTCCAAGCTTGCTGGGGCATTGTGGGATCGGATGTGGTGGAAGCGGTTAGACAATTTTTCGGTGGGGCTTTTCTTCCCCGAAGTTTCACGGCCACAAGCATTGTACTCATCCCTAAGAAGCCTATACCAGAGACCTGGGGAGACTACAAGCCCATTAGCTTGTGTAATGTGATAAATAAGGTGATTACTAAGATCCTCTCCAAGCGACTTGCCCCTTTACTCCCGCGCGTGGTAGCTCCCAATCAAAGTGGTTTTGTCAAAGGGAGACTTCTCAATGATAATGTACTCCTTGCACAGGAGATGTTCCATGAGCTACAACGAAGCACGCCGGCCCTTAATGTTGCAATCAAGATCGATATGGCCAAGGCCTTTGATCGGGTTCAATGGCCATTCCTCCTAAAATTCCTTAAGCACATGGGTTTCCCCGAGCCGTGGGTCGATCTCATCAAAAGGTGCACTGGGTCTTGTTGGTTTTCAATCCTTGTCAATGGGATGCCGGCGGGTTTTTTCAAATCTACCCGTGGTCTAAGGCAAGGGGACCCCATCTCACCCGCCCTTTTCGTCCTTGCCGCGGATTATCTCTCGACACTACTTGATAACCTCATCCTCGGCAATAAAGAAATGACGTTCAAAGCAACCCGGGGAAGTATTGAGATCAGCCACCTCGCCTACGCAGACGACATCATCATCTTCACGCAAGCGGCGGCGAACCCCCTCCGGAGGCTACGCGCATGCCTTGATCATTACGCCGAGGTGTCAGGCCAACAAATCAACCTTGGCAAAAGCAACTTCTACATTGCCGATGCTCATGAAGGGTGGACAAACACAATACAAAGAGAAGGAGGCTTCGTCCGAGGTACGTTTCCCTTCCTTTACCTTGGAGTCCCTATTTACCGGGGTGTGAAGCGTACGAGCATGTTTTTGTTCCTCCGTGAGAAAATCTCGGCTAGGATCTCTGGGTGGGCCCATCGACACCTCTCCTTTGGGGAGAGACTTACTCTGATTAAAAGCACACTTGAAGCGATCCCACTACATATTTTCCAAGCTATCGAGCCTACGGGTGGTGCCCTCAAGCAATTGGATCAGCAAATGGCTCGTTTCTTTTGGGGGTCAACTAATGAGAAGAAGAGGACGCACTGGATTAGCTGGGATCAGGTCTGCCTACCAACGGCCGAAGGGGGCTTGGGCATCTAGAATATCAAGGAAGTCTTAAGAGCCTTTAACATCAAGTTATGGTGGCGGTTCAGGGAACAAAATTCCCTGTGGCCTACGTACTTGATGGCTAAATAATGCCATAAGGTCTCCCCACTTACATCAAGACCCTTGGGGAGGGGTAGCCCTACGTGGAAGAAAATGCTGAAGGCTCGGCCTCAGGCCCAACCGCACATTCGATGGGTGGTGGGAGAAGGAAAGATACTATTTTGGGATGACTTATGGCTAGGAGAGGCTCCCCTGAGAGAACTTAGCTTTGATGATAGAGGAGGGCCGTGCCTCTTGCTCGTGTGGCGGACTATATTAAGGATGGTGCCTGGGATGAGCCTAAGCTGCGGAATCTCCAAGCGTAAGCCGGCCTAGCACAGCACATCGTCCAGAAGATCATCGACACACCCGTCATTTCGGATGGGCCGGATATACCAAGATGGAGGTTATCACCCAATGGAGAGTTCTCTCTCGCTACTACTTGGGAGACCCTTCGAAGCTAAAGGCCGATTGTGCAAGGCCTCGACGACATTTGGAGAGCGGGCCTCACGTCCTCTATTGCCATCTTTTTATGGCGACTTCTCTCCAACCGCATTCTGGTGGATACAAAGCTGCAATGGAGACGAATTGATTTGGCGTCCAAATGCCAATGCTGCCCACATAGACCAGGGATTGAATCCCTCCAACATCTCTTCATTCAAGGGGACGGGGCTCAAGGGATATGGAGGGAATTTGACGCATAGTTTGAGGGCTCCTCACCACCCCTTCGGATCAATGACACCATTCCGGAACGACTCGTGGTCTGGACAAGAAGAGCTCGGCAACCAGGCAAGAAACACCTAAGCAGAGCCATGCCGTATCTCATTTTATGGTTCATTTGGGTAGAACGAAATAGGAGCTGCCACCAGTCCGTACAATTTAGGCCTTTCAATGTCATCTGGCAAGTTCAAATCTACATCAGGAATAGTATGGCCAACGGGATATACAAGAAGAAGCATTGGAAGGGAGTTCGTCTAAAAATCATTGTCCCGAGTCATGATGAACTACGGAGCCCTAGGCCGCTTGCAGTGGCAATCAAGTGGCACCCGCCGGATGATCCCTGGATCAAGCTCAACACCGATGATGCATTCTTGGAAGCGTCGGATAAAGCCGGGGGAGGTGGTATCATCCGAGATCATACGGGCAAAGTGCTTTCAGCCTTCGCATCCCCACTTGAGGCCCACTCCGCCCTTGAGGCAGAGCTCCTAGCCATCCAACTCGGGTTAGAACTTTCCCTGGAGTTCAATCGGCCTATCTGGATTGAGTCGGATGCACAACAAGTGGTCCAGCTCCTTAATAGTACACGATGGGGACCGGCACACACGAGCAGGGTGGTGGCGCGGATCTTACTCCTCAAGCGCCAACGAGTTGTGCGCCTTACCTACACCCCTCGGGAAGGGAACAGGGCCGGAGACTTACTTGCAAAGATGGGAATTGACAGTCAAAACTATTGCTGTATGAATGCCCACACGATGCCGAGACACCTCGCTGCAATTACTAGGATGGAAGCACTAGGAATCCCGAACATTCGGGTCCAATATGACGACGAAGAATAGAATTGTGTTTGGGATGTTTGGAGGGTACGCTTTGTTCCTTGATTGATTGTATTTTGTTTTCTGTAAGGGAGTATGATGAGGTCCGGGCTTGTGGCTTGGGACCGCATACTACTCTTAAGTTTGTGAGGACACACCACTTTCGGGTGTGGCCACGTTTTGTAATCGTCACTCTTTGAAATATAGGGATGAGGGACCCACGAACCCTCCACCATGAGGGTGTTTGATAAAAAAAAATTATCTGAGTTCGGGATACATATTAGAAGGTTTATGGTTGAGTACAAAGAACATCACGTGGAGAAGGCGCAAGCAATCATCGTTTATTTAGAGAATCAGAACGGTAATTCTAAACTGTAGGAATTCATGAATTAGGGTTTAAATTCATTAAGCATGATTTCATGTGCGTTCTTGTATGCAATTATGTGATTAACATGTGAGTAATTAATCCCATAATCAGTCAAATAGATCTATAGATCGGATTTATTTGTTTATGCATGTCTTCCGCTGTGCAAGGGGCACCAAACCCCAGCAATTGTGACGCAAATTGGATCTCTAATTCAAAAGACTTGTTTACAAGGAGTGGGTATATTTTTTTTTAATTAAATCCTATATAAGGGAGGAAATTACAAATAAACTCATATACTATAGATAAGAGGAAATTACAACTGATGTCAAGAGGGCTCGAACTCGGCACCTCATGCAATAATGTCTAAGCTCCTCGCCGCTAAGACAAAGGCACTGGACAAGGAGTGGGTACGTTCACTGTGGGGGTGGTGCTATTTCGTGGAAGCAACAAAAAAGACGTGTATTGCTCGTTCCACCATGATATAGATTGGGATACGACGAAGGACCCGTTGGATATATTGATCCAAGAACCACACGTATAAGGTTTGACAGTGGACTCCCTTGATTGATAATCTGGTTTGATCCACTTCCAGAGCTTGGAAAACCTCGACCCGTTGGCTATATGATCAGCCAAGAACCTCAGTATGATTGAACGCCACAAGAACTTGCTCAAAGTCTCTTGATAAATTCCAAACAAGTGAAAAACTCTACAAAGAGAATTCAACTCACAAGACAAAGTCTATTTTCGTATTTGATCAATGGTGTCTCAAATGACATGCTTACAAGCCTATTTATAGGCTAGAATGGACTCTTGAAAGTCTCACATCATTAGTACAACTTAAGACACTTAAAAATACTCATAATAAAAGAAAAAGTAACTTTTAAACCTTTGGTGTAACTCTAGGATATCTAAAGTCACTTATTTAACATAAAATGTAACTAAAATAGACCCTTCATTTTGGCTGCTCCAACTTGGACGAAAATGCATCATGTATCATCAATTTGGGCCTCCAAAATGTGATATGTAGTGACTCCACACTTCAAGTCTTGGGCTGCCCACAAACTTGAATAATATTCACCACTTGGCCCAATGTAGAATGGTCTTGTAATTGGGCTTTTATTTCAACAACTAAAAGCAACATGGACTCCTTTATCTTCTTAGCTCTAGCTCTTGTAATTGGCCCACTTGGAATGATCAATGGATCCATCTTCTTGTCCTTGTAGATCTGCTTGGGTGTGTCTCCATCATTCCCTTCTTCTTCAAGAGGATTCGTCCTCGAATCTAATTCACCAACATAAGGAGATAAATCAGAAACATTGAAAGTAGCACTTACATTAAACTCACCTGGTAAGTCTAGTTTGTAAGCATTATCATTGACTTTTGCAATCACTTAGAATGGTCCATCTCCTCTTGGCTGCAACTTGGACTTTCTTTTCGAAGGAAATCTCTCCTTTCTCATATGCAACCAAACCCAATCTCCCGGCTCAAAGATGACTTGTTTCCGACCCTTGTTGGCTTGCTTTGCATATTGTTCTGTCCTCTTGTCAATGTTGAGTCTTACCCTTTCATGCAATCTTTTCACCATTTCAGCCTTAGCTTTTCCATCAAGACTTGCACGTTCTTCAATAGGTATTGGAATCAAATCTAGTGGACTCAATGGATTAAAACCATACACAACTTCAAATGGAGAAAAGTTAGTAGCATAATGAACACTTCGATTTTAAGCAATTTCAGCAAAAGGTAAGCATTCCTCCCAACTTTTCAAGTTCTTTTTAACTAAAGTTCATAGTAATTGAGACAAAGTCCTATTAACTACTTCAGTTTGTCCATATGTTTGTGGATGACAAGTAGTAGAAAACAAGAGTTTAGTTCCCAACTTATTCCACAACACACGCCAAAAATGACTCACAAATTTAGCAATATGTGATGCATCATCAGTTTTGTAACATGGAATAAAATGTGCCATTTTTTAAAACCTATCAACAACCACAAAAACTCAATATCTACCTCTTTTTGTTCTTGGCAAACCAATGACAAAGTCCATTGAAATATCCTCCCAAGGTGCACTAGGAATTGGTAACGGTTTGTACAAACCATGTGGGTGTGATTTAGACTTGGCTTGCATGCAAGTTATGCATCTTTTACAAATTCTTTCAACATCCACACGCATTTTAGGCCAAAAGAAATGTTCATGCAAAACATCCATTGTCTTATGGACTCCAAAATGCCCCATTAAACAACCACCATGAGCTTCACGAACAAGCAATTCACGCATAGAACCTTTAGGAATGCACAATTTATTTTCTCTAAACAAATAGCCATCATGACTATAGAACTTGTCAAATGCAGCATGCTCACAAGCTAAATAGATAGAAGAAAAGTCCGGGTCATTATCATACATTTCCTTAATCAACTCAAAACTAAGCAACTTAGAACTCAAAGTAGTGATCAAAATGTACATCCGAGACAATGCATCAGCCACAATGTTTTCTTTTCCCTTTTTGTATTTGATTACATAGGGAAATGATTCAATGAATTCCACCCACTCAACATGTCTCTTGCTAAGCTTACCTTGACCTTTCAAGTACTTGAGAGATTCGTGATCCATATGAATTACAAACTCTCTAGGCCACAAGTAATGCTGCCATGTTTATTTTTTTATTTTATTTATCCAACACCATCATGGTGGAGGGTTCGTGGGCCCCTCATCCCTACATTTTAAAAGACGGTGCATACAAAACGTGGCCACACCCAAAAGTGATGTGCCATAACAATCTTAGGAGTAGAGTGCGGTCCCAAGCAACAAGCCAGGACCTCATTATACTCCCTTACAAAATCAAAATACAATTAAACAAAGACCAAAGTCGATACCCTCCTATCCTCCAAATCAGTCTATTCTTCATCCTCATGTTGGACCCGAATGTTCGGAACTCCCATTGCTTCCATCCTAGTGATCGCACTGAGGTGTCTCGGCATCGTGTGGGCACTCATTCTGTAGTAGTTGTGACATTCTAATCCCATTTTAGCCAGAAGGTCTCCGGCCCTATTCCCTTCCCGATGAATGAAGGTGGCTCGCACGTCTTGATGGCGCTTGAGGAGTGAAATTTGCGCCAACACCCGGCTAGTGTGTGCCGGACCCCAACTTGTACCATTTAGGAGCTGGACCACTTGTTGTGCATCCGACACAACCCAGATAGGTCGATTGAATTCTAAGGCAAGGTCCAATCCGAGATGAAAGGCATGGAGCTCCGCCTCCAGGGCTGAGTGAGCCGCAAGCGGGGAAGCGAACGCTACAAGCACTTTTCCGGTATGGTCTCGGATGATACCACCTCCCACGGCTTTATCCGACGCTTCCACATACGCACCATCGGTGTTAAGCTTGATCCAAGGGTCATCCAGTGGGTGCCATTTAAATGGACCACTAGCGGCCTATGGCTCCGTGATTCAGCATTGCTTGGGATGGTGATTTTGAGGCGAACTCCCTTCCAATGCTTCCTCTTGTATATCCCGTTAGCCATACTATTTCTGATGAAGACTTGCACTTGCCAGACTACATTAAATGGCTTAAATTGTACCGACTGGTGGCGACTTCTATTCCGTTCTGCCCAAATGAACCATAATATGAGATACGGCACTCCTACCCGATTGACGAACTCTCTTTGCCCAGACTTCAAGCCGATCCGGTATAGTGTCATTGATCCGTAGAGGTGATGAAGAGCCCTCAAACCATGCATCAAATTCCCTCCATATCCCGCGAGCCCCGTCCCCTTGTATGAAGAGATGTTGGAGAGATTCGATCCTTGGTCTATGTGGGCAGCATTGGCATTTTGACGCCAATTCCATTCGTCTTCATTGTAGCTTTGTATCCACCGGAATGCGGTTGGAGAGTAGTCGCCATATAAAGATGGCAATAGATGATGTGAGGCCCGCTCTCCAATGTCATTCAGGCCCTGAACAATCGGCCTTTGGCTTCTCAAGGTCTCCCATGTAGTAGCTAGCGAGAACTCTCCATTAGGTGATAACTTCCATCTTGGCACATCCTGCCCGTCCGAGATGATTGGTGTATCGAGAATCCTCTGGACGATATGTTGTGCTAGGCCAGCTTGTGCTTGAAGGATCTGTAACTTAGTCTCATCCCATGCACCATCAGTAATATAATCCGCCACGCGCTCAAGAGGCCCTCCTCTATCGTCAAGGCTGAGTTCTCTTAAGGGAAGTTCTCCGAGCCATAAGTCGTCCCAGAATAGCATCTTTCCTTCTCCCACCACCCATCGAATGTGCGGTTGAGCCTGGGCCCGGGCCTTCAAAATCCTCTTCCAAGTAGGGCTGCCCCTCCCCATGGCTTTAGCTGTGAGTGGAGAAGCCTTATGGCAATATTTGGCCATCATGTACGTAGCCCAAAGGGAGTTTTGTTCCCTAAACCGCCACCACAACTTGATACTAAAAGCTCGTAAGACTTCCTTGATCTTCCGAATGCCCAAGCCTCTTTCGGCCGTGGGTAGGCAAACCTGGTCCCAACTTATCTAGTGTGTCCTTTTCTTCTCATTAGTTGACCCCCAAACGAACCGAGCGATCTGCTGATCCAATTGCTTGAGGTCACCACCCGTAGGCTCAATAGCTTGAAAAATGTGTAGGGGGATCACTTCTAGTGTGCTTTTAATCAAAGTGAGTCTCCCCCCAAAGGAGAGGTGACGATGGGCCCACCCAGAGATCCTAGCTGAGATTTTCTCCCGGAGGAACAAGAACATACTCGTGCGCTTCACCCCCCGGTAAATAGGGACTCCAAGGTAAAGGAAGGGAAACGAACCTCATGAGAAACCTCCTTCGCTTTGTATTGTGTTTGTCCAGACATCATTAGCGTCGGCTTTATAGAAATTACTCTTGTCGAGGTTGATTTGCTGACCAGACACCTCGGCATAGTGATCCAGACAGCCACGAAGCCTCCGAAGGGGGTTCATGGCCGCTTGCGTGAAGATGATGATTTCATCCGCATAGGCAAGGTGGCTGATCTCAATACTTCCCCGGGTTACTTTGAATGTCATCTCTTTGTTGCCAAGGATGAGTTTATCAAGTAGTCTCGAGAGATAGTCCGCCGCTAGAACGAAGAGGGCGGGGGAGATGGGATCCCCTTGCCTTAGTCCACGGGTGGATTTGAAGAAGCCTGCCGGCGCCCCATGTCACGACCGCCCATACAAGGGGTACCACAAACGCGGTGATCGTGACCAACATGCATGGATTAAAATTTTAAAGAACAACTTAATTGAATTAAAGAAAGGAAAACAACCTAACTTAAAGATTTTAAGGTTTTATTTTTTTTTGAAAGGACATAAGATAAAAAGAATACTTTTAAAAAGGACAACGGAAAAGTTAGACTTAAGAAATACATCAATTAAAAAATTTAAGTAAAACAAGCATTAAACTTAAATCTCGAAGAATACCATTTTTAAAATGCAACGTAAAACTTGTTTAAAACTCATCACCACCATACATGTTCAGACACAAAAACATAAAGATTAAGGTCTTAAGACACAATTTAAAACATAGCAGCGGATAAATAAGGTTCAAAGAGAGTCAAGGATCACGCCTATGTATGACGACACAACGTATCCTAGGGTCTTTAGCCAGCTCAACATCCACCGCAACATCTCGCTCAACCTGCAAAATTTTTAAAAGAAATTGCAGGGCTGAGTACTTGTTGTACTCAATGGGCTCATGCCGAAAACATTATCAAGTTATGTCATCCATACCAGTGATCTCGAGTTTTATACGCAGTAAAGAAAATATCACGAGAACACAAAAATGTTTCATAGACTGGCCAGTCAAATATTCTCCCCACTTTTCACATCAATCCAACAATCACAATCACAGTGCGACGAAAGTGTGGCCACACTATTCGCCCACGAGACCGGCCGACTTGCAAGGACGGCTCACGATCCCACCAGTGTACACAGCCCGATAGGGTTTACGGCCCTACTCGGACCCGAATTCGTTTCACAATACAGCCATATAGCCTAACGGAGTAAACTCATACGAACTAGGCATCAGGCACACAATCTCATAACAAAAACAGTCCATGGCATGACATAACAATTAAACCACCCTTGTATCTCCACATAATATTTTTCGGAAAAATAAAGAGGTTTGAAAAGAAAGCCACCTCGTTCGCTTAACAATTCACAACCCAACTTAGCAACTCTCGATCCTTGAGTACACGAATACACAATCACCCTTGACAACGACAACACAAGTCAGCCTTCCACAAAAATCATACTACTATGCATGTCCTATCGTTTCTCTCTCATCGTTTTTCTCAATTAACCCAACCCAAAGTTCGTCACAAAGACGGAAAAACACACCGTAATATATTTCAACTTATCACCCGTGATCACATCATTAGGCACGTTCCTTGGACCTACATACATCATATAATACTTTTAAACTTGAAAATAAGTGTCATTTTATCAAGGCAGAAAACTGGCAGAACTGCGCGACCGTTTTGTAAAAATCACCATAAATTCACCCGACCTCAAAAGATGCTAAATTTTGGTAACAATACAGAGGACACATTCAAGTTCATCCATGAAAATTTTCACACTGAAATCACGTCATTTAGTCAGTCATATTATATATTGAACTCTCTGGTCGGAACATACAATTTCTGACAGTATTGCGCAGTTCATTTGAAAAGTTCACCATAAATTCATACGATGCCCAAAAAGGCTTAAAATTTAACACAACACAGAAGACACTTCAAGTTTTCATCTAGTTCAAGAATCACATCGATCGGAGATCATTTGGTCAGTCAAACAGATAACGAAACATTCTGGCCGAGAACTCACGTTTCTGGCAGATTTGCGCAGTCAACTTCAAAAATTTATTAAAAATTCATTTTTCGATAAAACGGCCTGAAATTCACACGAGACACAGAAAACACCTTGAAGTTTACTCAGTAAAAGTTTCGTAGCAAAATTCGTTCGTTGAAGGGTCGAATACAGATCATAAGTCACTGGTCGTGCATCACAGATTTCTGATTCAAATTCGAAAATAGGGTTTTTTAAATTTCCACAACGAAACCACCGATTTTCCATGCTCGAAAACACCAAATCATGCTTACACGTTCCTCATACACATATTTGCATACAACTCATATTATTCACCAATTAATTCAAATTCAACTTCACATGAATTCAATAAAAAAAACACATAACTATCAAAGTTCTTATGAAATCACACTTTCCCACCGATTAAATTTTCGATCTATCAATCCTACACACTCTATATGCATGTAGGATTCAAGAATGAAGTTTCAATGAAGAAGATGAGAAGAAAGACTTAGTTATACCTTCTTGAATCAAGAAAACAAACGGTAGAAACAAACGTTGACACGATTCACCGGAAATTTTTGAAAAATCCACTCCAATTGAAGCAAGAACAATGGTGGAGGAAGTTTTTGGAGAGGATGTGGAGAGGGGGAGGAGAGGCACGAAATTTTATGAGGGAGGTGGGGGCTAGGGTTTAGTTTAGGTGATTATATAGTCCTAGGTTTAATCCCATTAATTAATTAATTGTGGAGGAAAAAAATAGAGGCCAATAAAATAAAATCCCACAATTAAAAGGAAGACAAGTATTTCGAAAATTATGGATAGAAATTCAATAAGGAAATTATTTAGTATTTACTTGGAGATAAATAGATTCACAATTTAGGAAATAAAACGATGTATATTCCATAAACAAGGGAACAAAATAAATTAAATCTCCAAGTAGGAAATAAAAGGAGGGGGCGAAAATTAGTAGGGTGCACAAGGAAATTATTTAAATCCTCAATTAAATAATAATAGGGTTTAAATTTGGTAATTTCTTTATAGGAAAATACTCCCATAAAGTAGGTAACAATTAAATAAATTTCCACAAGGAAATTATTCAACTCTTAATTTAATTGGGGTGAGGGAATAAAATGTGACAAGATTTAATTGGATTTAATTTGGATAAATATCCCAAAACAATTAATAAAATCCAAGAAAGAGAATATAGTTTCCAATAATTGGAGGGGGGCCGAAAATAGCCACTTTATTTGGCTAGAAACAAAATGCATGATTTACTTAATTAATCACCCACATTGAATAATATAAATAACACTTTATTCCAAATCACTCATGACAATTTATTCCACGCAAAGCACTTAATCACATTAAATCAAACGTTTCAAAATTCCAAAAAATTCCAATAATATAATAAAAAGGGTCACAAAAGTTTGGGATGTTACATCCTTCCCCTCTAAACAGAAATTTCGTCCCGAAATTTGATCGTCTCACACAAACAGCTCGGGAAACTTTTCTTTCATCTTATCTTCTAACTCCCACGTAGCTTCCTCGGGACCATGGTGCTTCCACAACACCTTCACGGACGCTATCGTCTTGTTCCGTAGCTCTTGTACCTTCCGATCTAGGATTGCTTCGGGCCTTTCCTCGTAGCTCATGTCGGGGGTTAGGATCACTTCCTCTTGGTGAATCACATGTTTGGGGTCGAACACGTACTTGCGCAACTGCGACACGTGGAACACGTTGTGCACGTTCCCAAAGCTGGGAGGTAACGCCAAACGATATGCCACAGGACCTACTTCATCGATGATCTCGTACGGTCCCACAAAACGCGGTTTCAGCTTGCCCTTCACTCCAAATCTCGCAACTCCTCTCGTCGGGGACACTTTCAAGAACACTTTGTCACCAACGTCGAATTTGATTTCCGTTCGACGCACGTCCGCATACGACTTCTGTCTATCTTGAGCTTCCTTGATCCTTACGCGGATTTGATGCACAATTTCAGTCATCTCCTTTATAGCATCGGGTCCTAACATCTTCCTCTCGCCGACTTCATCCCAATAAAGTGGGGATTGACGCTTCCTGCCATACAAAGCTTCGTACGGGGCCATATCGATCGTCGCTTGATAGCTATTGTTGTAGGCGAATTCAACCAATGGTAGAACTGTTTCCCAACTTTCCCCTCGATCTAAGACAACTGCTCGCAACATATCTTCAAATGTCTGCATCGTCCTCTCTGACTGCCCATCCGATTGCGGGTGATAAGCAGTGCTGAAGTTCAGTTGTGTGCCCAATTCGCGTTGCAAACTCATCCAAAACTTTGAGGTAAACTTCGTATCGCGGTCGGATACAATGGTCTTTGGCACTCCATGCAATCGCACAATCTCGTTCACGTAGAGTTTAGCTAACTTGTCCGCGCCATAAGTAATTTTCATCGGTAAGAAGTGTGCGCTCTTAGTAAGTCGATCAATGATCACCCAAAACGCAGTGTTGCCTTTCTGTGACTTTGGCAAACCCGTCACGAAATCCATAGCTAGATGCTCCCACTTCCATTCGGGAATTTCGAGCGGTTGTAACTTCCCATATGGCCGCTGGTGTAAGGCCTTCACTTGTTGGCATGCTAGACATCGTTCCACATATGACGCTACATCCCCTTTCATCCCATTCCACCAAAACCATTGCTTCAAATCCCGATACATCTTCGTGCTTCCGGGGTGTGCGGTGTAAGGCGTGTCGTGCGCTTCACTCAAAATCTCCTCTTTTAGCACCTCATAGCTTGGCACACACAATCGTCCATCATACGTCAAAGCATTATCCGCCTCCTCACGGTAATGATCAAGCTTCTCGGCTCTCACCTTCGCGCGTAATTCCTCCAACTTTCCATCACGTCGCTGGGCTTCTATGAGTTTGGTTCTCAAATCTGGCACAATCACTAGTGTCGCCACTCTTGCACCTACTGTCTCGGGCGCTTTCACTATTTCCAAACTCATCTTGTCAAACTCGTGAATCAAAGCTTCCTCTTGCGTTAGGAAATAAGCCAGTTGAGGTTGGTTCTTCCTACTCAAGGCATCGGCGACCACGTTCGCCTTGCCCGGATGGTAATTAATACCACAGTCATAGTCTTTCACGACCTCTAACCAACATCGTTGTCGCATGTTTAGCTTCTTCTGCTCGAAGAAGTACTTGAGACTCTTGTGATCGGTGTAGATTTCACATCTCACTCCATAGAGATGATGTTTCCAAATTTTCAGTGCATGCACCACTGCTGCTAACTCCAAATCATGCGTCGGAAAATTCAACTCATTCGGTCTCAGCTGTCGGGAAGCATATGCTATCACCTTCCCATCTTGCATTAACACACATCCTAGTCCTACTTTCGACGCGTCCGTATAGACGGCGAAGTCCTTGTCGGGTTCTGGTACCGCTAGGACTGGTGCTGTAGTCAATTTCTCCTTCAATAGTTGGAAACTCGCCTCGCACTCTGGCGTCCAAACCACCTTAATTCCTTTCTTTAGTAGTTGCGTCATCGGTCTCGCAATCTTAGAGAATCCCTCGATGAATCGTCGATAATATCCTGCCAATCCCAAGAAACTGCGGATTTCACTTGGCATTTTCGGCGATTTCCAATTCTGTACGGCCTCGACCTTTGCTGGGTCTACTTGAATCCCATTTGCCGTCACAATATGACCAAGAAAGTTCACTCGAGGCAACCAAAACTCACACTTACTAAACTTGGCATAAAGTTTATCCCTTTGCAACGTTTCCAACACTGTTCGTAGGTGCTGTCCATGCTCCTCCTCGTTCTTCGAGTATACCAACACGTCGTCGATGAAAACTAACACAAACTTGTCAAGATACTCGTGGAAAACTCGGTTCATCAAGTCCATGAAAACGGCTGGGGCGTTGGTCAGCCCAAAAGGCATCACGACGAATTCGTAATGGCCATAACGAGTGCGAAAAGCAGTCTTAGGCACATCCTCTCGTCGGACCTTTAGTTGATGATACCCTGATCTCAAATCCATTTTCGAGAATACGCCCGCTCCTCGAAGCTGGTCAAACAAGTCGTCAATCCTTGGCAGTGGGTACTTATTCTTTAAAGTCATCTTGTTGAGCTCACGATAGTCGATGCACATCCTCATCGTCCCATCCTTCTTCTTAACGAACAAAACTGGCGCTCCCCATGGTGACACAGTGGGTCGAATGAAACCCAAGACTAACAGTTCCTGCAACTGGACCTTCAACTCGGCCAACTCCTTAGGGGCCATTCGATATGGTGCCTTTGATACTGGCGCAGACCCTGGTTCCAACTCGATAGTAAATTCCCCTTGTCTGTCGGGTGGCGGTCCTGGCAAGGCTTCGGGGAACACCTCGGGAAAATCTCGCACCACTGCCACGTCTTCCACTCTCAATTCTTTCTTTTCTTCCCCATTCAAGTATACCAGATACGCCGGACGCCCTTTTCTTATCATCGTAGTTGCTTGCAAAGCAGAGATTATGGAGGTTCGCCGGTTCATGGAGATCCCATACACGATAGTCGGCTCTTCGTCCGGGGCTTGAAAGGAAATCTGCCTCTCTTTACAGTAAATCGTTGCGTGGTTCTCGGTAAGCCAATCCATTCCCAAGATTATGTCTACATTCCCCAAAGGCATGACGTGTAAAAGTCGAGCTACTACTCCTAACTCTCCTAACACAAACTTTAGTCAAAAAGTCTTAACTTGGATATGAACCGATTTTTGAATTGTAACAATTGGTTATGATCATCCCCTCGGAGCTTGAAAGAGCATAAGATAGGTCATGAATATGGGATGAAATCAAATTAATGTCAACTCTCATAGTAGGCTACCAAAAGACAATTCAGTTGCTCGACCAAATTTGAAAGGTCCACACATCAATGGATAATGACTTAAAGGGTTGAGGGAAAAGAAATGATCAGTTGCATGAGGATTTAGAAAGGTAGGCATTTGTCACAAGGCGGTACTGATCATGGTTCAACGAAAATCATAATATGGATTGATAGAATAACATCAATGGGTTCATAAGTTTGTGAAAGGCAATCAAAGTCAAATGGGCTATTGAAAACAAAAATCAAGTGGATTAAGTTTGTTAAGGCAAGGAACAAAATGTAGGCCTTAACTTCATTTTGTAGAAAGAAAGGTTCTATTACGGAAAGGATACATGAACTGAACCAAAAAGAATTTCACTCTGTAAGAAAGAACTTGACACAGACATGGTGACAAAATAAAAGTTGAACAAAAGTTCCAAGAGAAATATCCCACAGAAAAACATGTCTACGAAACGTGATCGTATTGAAGGACATAACTGCAAGCAATCTTAGGAATGAAGGTCAATAGCAAAGGCTCACAAAGTCAAAATATGATCCGTATAAATAATAGGTCAAAGAAGACTACAATCAATCCAAGTGTCCAAAGTTATGAAGGCAACACCACTTTCCAAGAACTGAAAGTGAGTTATGACTCAATGGAGGAAAAGAAACAATATACATCACTTGCAAGGGGTGAATGAAACAAGCTGTTAAATAGACAATGGCTCACGGCTATTTGAAAGGTCCTGAAAGATAACTTCTTATAATCCAAGTAAGAACTGTTGATTAGAATAGTTTGTTCCAGCTATTAAAGTCGCACCTCCTTGTTCATCTTTCGCAAGCTGAAACTGGTAACATCGCTCTAAGAACTGTGGATTCCATGCTGAGATTCTTCATGTCATTGCCGCTAATAATGATAGTCGGAATCCATATCTTCATAAAATCCTTTGCATATCATAATGACTATCCTCGTTGGACATTGTTATCATCCTCGTGCTCCTTACAAGGGTATGAAGATCATCTCCCTCGTGCTTCCACTTACGCAAGATTAAACTATACTATTTAAATCGCGAGTATGATCGCCCGTCGTTGCATGAAAATATCTCTTATCATCGGTTCTTCTTGTCTCGCACCTTGACTTAAGCGTTTGCCTAAACTCTCATATTCTCGTACGTTTCATTGCTCGGAAAAGCAATTGTTAAGTTTTCAACTTAGAACTACGATTCGCGCGGTCAACTAGGCTTATATTTTAGGTACTCTAAGTTCACAACACAAATCATCATCTCATAGATCATCATCTACTTCAGTTTACGTCATTCATACCTCAAGATAAACACACCACATTTTCACATCCCATAGCAAAACACTTTCGAACTTCACGTTATATTCAAAATTTTGAAACAAAATTTCTTTACACTTTCACACTTTCCAAATTTTTTTTTCTACATCTCAATTTTAAGGTAAAAGTTTGACTCAAACTGAAACGTACTTTCGCATCAACTTTCATCACTCTTATAAAACACTCCATAGAATGACGCATCATACTTCGCACCTCATAACATACATAACATCACACTTCCATGGCTCAATTTTTCAAATGAAAAGGTAATTTTAATTTTTTTAAACAATTCATAAACACAACATTTTCCGTTGATCAATTAATTTTCCCAAAAGAAAGAACTTTTCACAACATAAACATTTTTCCTCAATCAAACTCCACTAGAACAACTAGTCATTAATATTACAAAACATCAACCACAAAATCATTTTTCCATTTTTCTCTTTTACATATCAAACCATGCAAATCTTTCAAAACTCATAACACATTTGTATTCCAAACAAAACACTCATGCACTTCACATATACGTTTGAAACAACATTTTTTTTTAAATTGTTTTTTTTCTCAAAAATTTCAACATGCTCAAAACAACTCATCAACCTTCATCCTTCATGTAAAACACTCCATCATCCTATGCTCATATGCTTTTGTCATATCACTTACACACACATAACACATACATAGGTCATCATGCCAATCTTGCTCATATCTCACATACTCATACCATACCAATATCATGTTCGTACATACAACACGTGCTTAAATTATATTGTCATATTCCACATATTCATACTATCACGATATTGTATTCACATTATACACGTGTTTAGATCATCATGCCAATCATGCTCACATTCAACTTCTTTATGTCATCACATCATTTATTCACGAATTTCAATCATGAAAATCACATCATCACGTAATTACTTGCTCATGCATTCTTTTGCCCAAAACATCCTCATCATATCGTCAATTTTATACATCGTTCACACATTTCATCAACAACTTAAAACATACCATACTTTCCTTGGTTGAGCTTGATGCTTTGGATGTTGAGCCTTCGTGACACTTCCAGTGAAAAAGGGTTCACTAACTTAGACTCAAAGTGAAAGAAAACTCTCGGACCAGAGCAAAAGAACAAAGCTCTAATACCACTCTGTCACGACCGCCGATACAAGGGGTACCACAAACGCGGTGATCGTGACCGACATGCATGGATTAAAATTTTAAAGAACAACTTAATTGAATTAAAGAAAGGAAAACAACCTAACTTAAAGATTTTAAGGTTTTATTTTTTTTTGAAAGGACATAAGATAAAAAGAATACTTAAGGACAACGGAAAAGTTAGACTTAAGAAATACATCAATTAAAAAATTTAAGTAAAACAAGCATTAAACTTAAATCTCGAAGAATACCATTTTTAAAATGCAACGTAAAACTTGTTTAAAACTCATCACCACCATACATGTTCAGACACAAAAACATAAAGATTAAGGTCTTAAGACACAATTTAAAACATAGCAGCGGATAAATAAGGTTCAAAGAGAGTCAAGGATCACGCCTATGTATGACGACACAACGTATCCTAGGGTCTTTAGCCAGCTCAACATCCACCGCAACATCTCGCTCAACCTGCAAAATTTTTAAAAGAAATTGCAGGGCTGAGTACTTGTTGTACTCAATGGGCTCATGCCGAAAACATTTATCAAGTTATGTCATCCATACCAGTGATCTCGAGTTTTATACGCAGTAAAGAAAATATCACGAGAACACAAAAATGTTTCATAGACTGGCCAGTCAAATATTCTCCCCACTTTTCACATCAATCCAACAATCACAATCACAGTGCGACGAAAGTGTGGCCACACTATTCGCCCACGAGACCGGCCGACTTGCAAGGACGGCTCACGATCCCACCAGTGTACACAGCCCGATAGGGTTTACGGCCCTACTCGGACCCGAATTCGTTTCACAATACAGCCATATAGCCTAACGGAGTAAACTCATACGAACTAGGCATCAGGCACACAATCTCATAACAAAAACAGTCCATGGCATGACATAACAGTTAAACCACCCTTGTATCTCCACATAATATTTTTCGGAAAAATAAAGAGGTTTGAAAAGAAAGTCCACCTCGTTCGCTTAACAATTCACAATCCAACTTATGGCAACTCTCGTTCCTCGAGTTCACGAATACACAATCACCCTTGACAACGACAACACAAGTCAGCCTTCCACAAAAATCATACTACTATGCATGTCCTATCGTTTCTCTCTCATCGTTTTTCTCAATTAACCCAACCCAAAGTTCGTCACAAAGACGGAAAAACACACCGTAATATATTCAACTTATCACCCGTGATCACATCATTAGGCACGTTCCTTGGACCTACATACATCATATAATACTTTTAAACTTGAAAATAAGTGTCATTTATCAAGGCAGAAAACTGGCAGAACTGCGCGACCGTTTTTTAAAAATCACCATAAATTCACCCGACCTCAAAAGATGCTAAATTTGGTAACAATACAGAGGACACATTCAAGTTCATCCATGGAAATTTTCACATTGAAATCACGTCATTTAGTCAGTCATATTATATATTGAACTCTCTGGTCGGAACATACAATTTCTGACAGTATTGCGCAGTTCATTTGAAAAGTTCACCATAATTCATACGATGCCCAAAAAGGCTTAAAAATTTAACACAACACAGAAGACACTTCAAGTTTTCATATAGTTCAAGAATCACATCGATCGGAGATCATTTGGTCAGTCAAATAGAAAACGAACATTCATGGCGAGAACTCACGTTTCTGGCAGATTTGCGCAGTCAACTTCAAAATTTATTAAAAATTCATTTTTCGATAAAACGGCCTGAAATTCACACGAGACACAGAAAACACCTTGAAGTTTACTCAGTAAAAGTTTCGTAGCAAAATTCGTTCGTTTGAAGGGTCGAATACAGATCATAAGTCACTGGTCGTGCATCACAGATTTCTGGTTCAAATTCGAAAATAGGGTTTTTAAAACTTCCACAACACAACCACACCGATTTTCCATGCTCGAAAAACACCAAATCATGCTTACACACGTTCCTCATACACAATTTGCATACAACTCATATTATTCACCATTAATTCAATTCAACTTCACATGAATTCAATAAAAAAAAAACACATAACTATCAAAGTTCTCTTATGAAATCAACACTTTCCCCCGATTAAATTTTCGATCTATCAATCCTACACCCTCTATATGCATGTAGGATTCAAGAATGAAGTTTCAATGAAGAAGATGAGAAGAAAGACTTAGTTATACCTTCTTGAATCAAGAAAACAAACGGTAGAAACAAACGTTGACACGATTCACCGGAAATTTTTTAAAAATCCACTCCAATTGAAGCAAGAACCAATGGTGGAGGAAGTTTTTGGAGAGGATGTGGAGAGGGGGAGGAGAGGCAACGAAATTTTATGAGGGAGGTGGGGCTAGGGTTTAGTTTAGGTGATTATATAGTCCTAGGTTTAATCCCATTAATTAATTAATTGTTTAGAAAAAAAATAGAGGCCAATAAAATAAAATCCCACAATTAAAAGGAAGACAAGTATTCGAAATTATGGATAGAAATTCAATAAGGAAATTATTTAGTATTTACTTGGAGATAAATAGATTCACAATTTAGGAAATAAAACGATGTATATTCCATAAACAAGGGAACAAAATAAATTAAATCTCCAAGTAGGAAATAAAGGAGGGGGCGAAAATTAGTAGGGTGCACAAAGAAATTATTTAAATCCTCAATTAAATAATAATAGGGTTTAAATTTGGTAATTTCTTTATAGGAAAATACTCCCATAAAGTAGGTAACAATTAATAAATTTCCCCACAGGAAATTATTCAACTCTTAATTTAATTGGGGTGAGGGAATAAAATGTGACAAGATTTAATTGGATTTAATTTGGATAAATATCCCAAAATAATTAATAAAATCCAAGAAAGAGAATATAGTTTCCAATAATTGGAGGGGGCCGAACATAGCCACTTTATTTGGCTAGAACAAAATGCATGATTTACTTAATTAATCACCCACATTGAATAATATAAATAACACTTTATTCCAAATCACTCATGACAATTATTTCACGCAAAGCACTTAATCACATTAAATCAAACGTTTCAAAATTCCAAAAAATTCCAATAACATAACTAAAAGGGTCACAAAAGTTTGGGATGTTACACCCCATTAATAAGAATCGAAACCAACAAGATCCAATACACCTTTCAATGAGCGTCACCCATTGTTCGGGGAAGCCGATGTGCTTAAGGACTTTTAGGAGGAACGGCCATTGGACTCGATCATAGGCCTTAGCCATATCAATCTTAATTGCAACATTAGGGGCCGGGGTGCTTCGTTGGAGCTCATGGAACATCTCCTGTGCAAAGAGCACATTATCATTAAGAAGCCTCCCTTTGACAAACCCACTTTGATTCGGTGCGACAACACAAGGGAGAAGTGGGGCAAGTCACTTCGTGAGGACTTTGGTAATCACCTTATTGATCACGTTGCACAAGCTAATTGGTCTGTAGTCTCCCCAAGTCTCGGGTATCGGCTTCTTGGGGATGAGAACTATACTCGTGGCTGTGAAGCTTCGAGGGAGGAAGGTCCCACCGAAAAATTGCCTAACCACATCTGGACCCACAATGCCCCAACAAGCTTGGAAGAATAATGCCGAGAATCCATCCGGGCCCGGAGCACTATTGGCTGAGATGTCGAATACCGCTCGTTTCACCTCATCCGCATCTGGAGGCTTCAGGAGGTCCATCATCAAAGCTCCGGGGGGGAGGCGTTGTAGGAGGCTTAAGTCCGGATCCGCAAGTTCCGGATAGCTCGGGGCTAGGAGGTTCTGAAAGAACTCAACCGCCGATTCTTTGATGGCCTTGTCATCCGTGAGTTCACACCCATTAGCGTTGATCTTGTGGATGCGTAGCCGGATCTTCTCTTTGCTTCTCCCAGCTTTGGTAGAACCTAGTATTTTATCCCCTTCTTC